>NW_020442313.1:1243408-1268111 GCF_000699045.2 Agrilus planipennis
CATTGAAATAATCTAATTATTCAAGTATAACAAACGAATGAGAAACCTGAGCGCATACCATTGTTAATCATTTATATTGTTTCAATTATAGGTCGTAAAAAAAATACTTATTCACAAAAATTCGCAAACAACAATGAAAGAAAAACAAAATAAGGACGACAAAGAAAAAAGAATAACGTAATTTGGTACATTACCTTTTGTTTTAATGAAATCCAAGCACTTTCACAATATAAAGGAACTACTTGTTAAAAATTGCAATTCTTAAAACTTTTCTTGAAAACTTAGTTAGTTAGTAACCAAAATAATTCAAAGCGTAAATACTTTGGACTTGTTTTGGTCGATAGAATGGCACTGTGTTTGGCAAGGTGTGATTACAGGTATACACATGCAGCTTCTTATACGTTGCTCCCACCATTTGCCGAAGACAGGCTCACGCTTAATAACCTTATCTAATAGCGTTAATTACGATTCTGTTGGGGAAGCTACAAGTCGAAGTGATTTTTCGAGAACATTTTTTTGTTTTTTCTTTTCGTCTACTTAGCTATTGACGCGAACATCGCATTAAATACACGAGAAAAATCGAAAATTGTAAACTAATTTTTATAGGAAGGATATACACCGTAATGCATTGCATAAAATATTCATTCATTGTTCAATTTGCGTGACAAACAATTACGAAGATAAAAAAGGATAATGAAGTGTGTTTAGTTATAGTGATTTATATTTACGATAATGAAAATTGCTTTTTTTTCCATTTTTTAAAATGCGTTAGTATTATTGCTTTTAAGTTGTTTGTAATTAAGAAAAATGGTTTGTTTATAAATTAGGACTTATCGTTTGTGTAGTGAGTGTAAAAGAATGAAAAAAAATTTTTTTGTAAGTACCCATACGTTGGTTTTAACAACGTACTACTTTCTGGCTACTTACTTTCACATCTATTGGTTGACCATTTCAAAAATATTTTAAAATTGAAAACTTTAGGGACATGTGATGCAGTAATAAATCATATTAACTCGTACGATTTTCACGAATTAGCTCTAAAATAATGAGAACAGGGTAATATTGTAACTAAGAGGGTGAAAGTGAAAAATATTTTGCTAAATTACACTTACAATTAGTTAACATATGGTTCCGAAGCAATTAAATTGAATTTAATCATAAAAGCTTTCCTAAATCATTTTATTTTAAAAACTTTATCATCATTATAAGGTCGTCAGTCCTAAGACTGGTTGAACACGCTCCTTCACTCCTTTCTATCCTGAACTAAACTTCGCATTTCCTTAAAACCAGAACATCCCACTACATTTCGAACGTCCATGTTTCGCACCCGTACAGCGCCGCGCTCTAAACATACACTTTTATAAATCTTTTTCGAAAATCATTACCAAATAAAATCTTAGCGTTTGTTTGTTTGTATATTCGTTTTTCGTTCGGTTTGTGGTAGAAAACATGACCCAGAATACTAATCTTCATTTAACGTTTCCAAAAAAACGAAAAAGATGTAAAATTGTGCGATTTAGCTTTCAGATGACCAGGATTCTAGAAAATTTCATCCGATTTTATTAAGTGGTTTAAAAGATACCCACTAGTGAAAAAAAAACTGTGAAAAAGGCCTTCCAAACAAAACCAGAATTCTTTCACAGTACAATATTTTGGAATTAGCCCATAACATGTAACCTCATGACCCAGAGACGAAATTTTTATTTAATGATAAATAAACCTTTTTTGAAACAAGCATCATACCTACATGAAAATGTAATAAAATGTTCTAATTGTAGCTACCTCTACTTACGGGCAAAGCCTTTTTTAGTCTATTGGAGACCCTGGGTACATGAAAATAATGAAGCCCCTATGGTTTTGATAGAGGGGTATTTATCGTTAATAAATATAGGTTTTCGGTTATTGGAGCAATTTGGCACTAGGGGTCTTGTCGATCGGAGCCCTTGGGTACTTGCCCAGAGTGCGTGCTTATTGGGTATCGGTAAAAATAACTAACCAAGCAAAGCACAAAATAATCTTTTTTAGACATAAATTAACAATTTAGGGTTTCTTCATAATCATCAAATACAGTAATGTTCTAATTTATTAACATTAAACTTGTCTAAAGTATATCACCTTACGACTTATATGTGCCCCTTCAAAACATTGGTTATTTTTAATTAAAAATTCTATTTTAACGACATCATCCTGGACATCAGAAGTAGGCGCGCTGGTTGGTTCCATCTTTTAGTTGGACGTCTTAATGGTCAGATAATTCCAGAAGAAACTATTAACCGAGAAGATACATAGACGGAACATCAGGATATATAAAATACCACAAATGGCACGGTAAACGCCATCTGTAGTACGATGCTACATTTTAGGATTACGTATGCTCCAACAAGGTCCATTTGTGTGGAAAAAGATCGAAATCGCGATCCGCGTCTGGCAGTTTCGACAGAATACAGACCATTTGGAATTATTTTATCAGGATATATTTAAGATACTAATAATATATGAGTGATCATCAAGTACTCTGAGGTGATCATCGTTCATTATACGTGCTGATGCTCTAAATATCTAATATGGCTCTGTTTGTATTGGAAATTGTAGCTATCTATATCTCCACGGCTAATGGTCCTTTCAGGAATTACCTGACTATTAAGAAGTCTGATTAAATGATGACACTAAACGTGCCTACTTTTGATATCCAGGTTGTTGTAGTTAAATCAGGATTTTTAATGAAAGACAATCAACGTTTTGACATGTCGGACGCATATAAGTGCCAATAGGGTCATATACATTAAAAGAAATGCTAGTGACTATGATTATAAATATCCGACTACGAAATTGTTAGGTAAAATTAAGTTACGGTACGGAAAATTTTTCCTGATTAGCATATACAGTCGAATATGGACAAGTGAGAGCTCAAGGGACCGCGATCTGTTTTTCTCTTATAGAGGTTTCTCACTAACCCGAGTTTCTAGCTTACAGAGTTATAGGAGGAATTTGTCTCACTTATAGAAGTCTATAAAAATACGGTTCGACAACACATTGAGTTTTCGTTTAGACATTATGAGGAAGTACAGGACCTTTCTTCGCAACTGCTTTTATGAATTGACTGTAATAAGATTGATAAACGAGTCGGTACGCACATTTGGCTATAATAAAATAATAGACTTATTCGGTCATTCGCAGATTTGGTCATTCGAATGAAATAAGAGTCTCTTGAAATTTAAGAACGAGTCATAAAATAGCAAAAGTAAACTGTCGCTTGTAGAGGTATAGACAAGTAGCAATCTCACTTAAAGAGGTTCGCGCATGAAAAATGACTGTCACTTATACAGGTTTTATGTTTCTTACTTATAGAGACTTTAGAAGGGCAAAATGACGGGACCTGGCAAATACTCTCCTTAATAGAGTTTCCTCGCTTACCCAGTTCTCACTTATCCAGGTTTGACTGTATAATGTGTTGTATATACACCTATGAGTTTAGGTTAGGGTGCGGGTTTCTCTGATTGCGACCGAGCGGCATGGCCTAGAGGTTTAGACCATTGCTTAGCATTCGGGAGGACGCCGGTTCGATTCCGGGTCCGTCTGCCTTGGTCCAAGTTTTTCTGTGGTTTCCTTGGATCACTTAGGCGAATGCTGAGGCAGTAATATTCCACAGATAATCTTTCACTCTCTTCTGTCTTCATTTCGTCCGTCTCATCTTTCTCACCCGAACCACCACCCACCCATTCCCACGATTCCTGAAAGCAGGCTGAAGAGGGCCTTCCGCCCTACCTTCCGGCATAGCCCGGAGGGACTGCCCGCCCACCAGGCATTACTGGCTGGTGGGAATGAAACACCCAAAAGTTTTTAGTTTTTTTTTTCTGATTGCGATATGTAAATTACTATGCACCAAATATAACCGTATTGATCAGTTTAGATTTGGATGGGTTCAACTAGTAATGTAAAACTCTCAAACTCTCTACCTAAAGAACATCTACTGAAAATAGTTTATCATCATCACTATCGTTATTTCGAATAGTTTAACATCCACTTTCATCCCTCTATGCCCTGATTCAGTCTTTGTATTTTCCGAAAACAAGAAGATCCCACAGCCCTAACTATGTGTCAAAAGTAATCTAAAAATATCCCCTCATGTCTAACCCTCTTTATTCATGATGTTTCCATCATCCTACTAAATCTACAAATCTAAAATTCTTCCAACTGTTTCTTTTCCGGCGAGCTATCATTTGTTTTAATCAAAAAATAGAAAAAATCAACCTGATTTGGAAACTAAAGTAATTTAAATTTCATTTGATATTACTTATTACTGGTTATCCATAGTACGAAAACCTCAGTTCACGGGGTTCGATTGATTGTGTGATTTAACTGCTCATTGATATGCACTTGATGATTGAATTGTGTATTTTTGCTATTCAAAATAGATAAGAACAATGTTTCATTGATGAACCGAACTTCCAATTGCATTTTACATTTACATCAAATAAACAAGAGTATTTTGGCTATTCTGACGTTGAATCACGAAACTTTAAATATATTTAAAGATTTGAGATAATCGATACGTTTTTTCTTTTTCGGTTTTTGCTTTAGATTCAGTAGTTACTTCAAATTTGGAAGTAGTGACTTTGAATTCTGAATTTGAATCTGTTTATATTTAGGTTCCAATACACTGACCGCATTCGTAACAAAATTACTATTAATTTGTAAAATTTAACATAACTGGAATAATTTTGTGTAGTATTTTAGTTGCGTACCTAACTGATCAGAGAATTTATTATTTTATTTACTGAAATGTCAAGGTTGTTGTAAATCAATAACAACTTCCAATGGGTATTTGAATACACTTAATATTTGTTATTGCTAAAAGAAAGCGGCCACGGAGCGCTTACTTTTACTTATTGTAAGTGGATTGAGACGCTGAAAACTGATCTAGATTTGATTTTGGTAAGGAAGATGATTGATACTTAATTTAACTGAATAATTTTTTTCCAATTTCAAATACTTTTATTTGAAAATAAGCAAGCTAGAGAGGGGGTGAGTACTGCTTATATATCCCTAGACAAAAATTTTCAGTTTCTCCCCAGTCTTTCAGAGTCTTTCAGCGTCTCTGAGTGCGTCTCTCACAGTATTTCACAGTCTCTCAGTTATTGCCTAGGTGTTTTTATGGATCTCTCACAGTCTCTGTATGAGAGACTCGAACGATAAAATTGTTAATTCAGAGATTCGAGTCTCTCACAGAGAGACTGAATGAATAAAACTGAAAAATTGAGAGACTCGAGTGTCTCATAGAAAGACTGGGATCTCTGAAATACATTGAACTTTAATAATTTTAACCATGTCTATCGAGACACCACTTATTGAGAGATTCGAGTCTCTTGTTCAGAGATTCGAGACTGGATACGAAATGAGAATCTCTGTATGACAATCTTTCGACAATCTCTCTCAGCGACACCAGAGAGACTCAATGAGAGACGGAGACTCGAGTCTCGCTTTCAGAGACTCTGAGAGACTGAACATTTTTACCTCGAGTATGTACATTTTGAGGTAGTATTATTAATGATTAGTCACTGTTACACAAAAAAATGAAATTTAATGAAAATCGATAAAATTGCTATAGTGGTAATATTATGTAATCTCCCCGAGATGACCAAAGTTAGAAACTAAACTCGTGCAAAAAATTATGACAGAACAGATTTTTGCTTTGAAAGAAACTAATTTTACATCTTTCGTTATACTTCCGGCTATAAATCCTATATAGAGGCAGACGATCGTCAGCCTATACATATACAATCAGTAGTTGTTGTTGTTCTTGTTAATGAACTGGTAGAAAAATAATTGTAGAAGCTGTTTCCATTATAATAATGATGTTTTTAAACAACATGTTTTTGAAAAAGATTCGACATTATTTGTTTTTTACCGTATTTTCATGCTATTGTATTAATATTAACTTTCTTTTTCTTTTTCAATATATCCGCAGAATATCCACGTGGTATAGGTATTTCAGTGATTACCATATTGGCGAAATTGGGTTATTGATTTTATTCAAACAATGTAAACAAATATATTTTTTGTTTTTATGATTCAGTAATTTATTTTAAGAACAGAAGTATTGACAAAGGTTCATTAGACAGTTCAGTACTGCATAGTGCATCTGTTGTAAAATATTACATGTCTACGTAATTAATTGATTATAAATTGGAATGAAGGAAAAGTATTTCTTATAGAAAACATGATAGAGGGCGATTATAGATTCTAAAAATCAAAAAGGCATCAGAAGATAGCAAAATAATGACGATTACAGAAATATATGATGTTAATCTTAAATTAGTACTTATTGTTTAGGGCAAGGTGAAAGTATTGTAACAAGCAGTGTGATAGAACATTTTTTCGATTTTTTATTTACACACTACAAACTACCTCAAATTAATGAGGGAAAAATTGTTGCTGTTGTCACACCCCCGCCGGGAATCGAACCCGGGGCCTTTGGCTTTACGCACCAATGTTCTACTACTATACTGGTCGTGGTTGCTGTTGTCACCTTTCGTAGTCTAGTGGTAGAACATTGGTGCGTAAAGCCAAAGGTCCCGGGTTCGATTCCCGGCGGGGGTGTGTGTGACAGCAGCAACAATTTTTCCCTCATTAATTTAAGGTAGTTTGTAGTGGGTAAATAAAAAATCGAAGAAATGATTTCAAATTAATATTGCATATTAATCCACTATTAAGTAACTAACAATGTCATAGGATTTCATATATTTAGTGATAGAACATCTTCAAAATATGTTTTGTTACTTGGGCCTCTTCCAAGATTGTATTACTTAGGTACGTATAAGTAGGTACGAATGATGTTTTACTATTCAAATATTACTTTGGAAAAATTTTCAGGTATTACTTAAACGCTTTATTTTGTTTATTGTTAATCAATTATATTTTAGTGATGGTTGAAAATTCCAATTTTGGAGTGCGATATTAAGTGCTCATTCTCGTAAATTATACGGCACTATTGCCCATTGATATGCATTACTGAATTGTGTATTTTTGCTATTCAAAATAGATAAGAACAATAAATTAATAATAATAAAAAATACATGAAATAAACAAGAGTGTTTTGGCTATTCTGACATTGAATCCTGAGACATTAAATATATTTAATGATTTGAGATAATCGGTACGTAACTAATTTATTAATTCGCTATGATAATCATGACCTGTCAAATATTAGGAGAGGACTTTAAAAAGTATTGTTGCGATTTAAAAATAAACGAGTTATCTGATGAAATTTCTCATTTCTACTTCCAATATGCAAATTTGACAAACATCCAAATGAATAATAACAGGTCTTAAGTAATTAAATTAAGAAGTTTTATAATAATCGAATCAATTCTTAAAAAAAAATCAAGTCGCAAATATTTTTTTTTCACTTAATTAGTAAGGATTATACGGTGAAAAATTTTTCAACTGCGTATGAGATATCCCAAGACCACCCAGAAAATTGAATTCCATGTTTAATGAAAGTCCTTCGGTTTTCGAATAATTTTGACATAAATGAAAATATAACCAAGAAGAAGATAACATTCTTAAATTTTTATGCTATAACATTGAACGCTTTTGAAATGAAATAGTAAAAAAGACTGAAGCTTAAAATTGAGACGTGAAGGGCTAGTTAAAGACTAATTAAGAGCAAAAAGAGTAATTAAAAGTGGAAAGAGACGGTGACCTACATTCGATTACTTTTGGTTAGAGATGTGGAATAATCTAGTTTTTGGGAAATGCGAAGATTGAATCAAGATAGGAAGAAGCAATCTTCGAACTGATGATTTGGAGATACAAGTTGGAATCGAGCTGCATTTTTATTCCCGCAGGATAATTGCTGGGCTGATCCTCAATAAGTATTTTGTATTTTATGAAATTGAATAAATAAAACGTTTATTTTGTTAATAATCAGTCCATGTTTAATAGAAAGCACAAAAAAAGATATTACCGAATAATGAAATTCAATATAGAATCACTTTCTATCTAGAAAAATAAACTTTAAAAACAAATAGCATCAATAATGTTATTTCCCAATCTAGGTCTTATACAGCTTCATAACATACGAGGTCTGTTCAAAAAGTATCGCGAATTTTGTATTTTTTCAAAAATTATTTATTTATTCATCAATATCTAGTTAGTCCTCTTCAAAGTAATCCCCATCAGATATTATATACTTGTGCCAACGTTTTTGAAAAAATCATTTTTTGTGATCTTGTTCAACTCCTTCTCCGTCTCCTCAATCGTAGCGTCTTAACTTCATGAGCCTCTTCAGTTTCCAAAAGTCACAGGGGGCCAGATGTGGAGAACACGGTGGCTATGATATTATTAGTGTTTTGTTTTTGGTCAAAAATTCGCGCACAAGCAACGATCTGTGAGCGGGGGCTTATCATGGTGCTATAAAGCCAGTTTATGTTCTTCCACAAATCACGGTGTTTCTGGCGGATTGCTTCGCGCAAATTGCACATAACTTGCAGGTAATATTTCTTATTGACCGTTATACCCTACGACAAGAATCATGATGCACCACGTCTGGGCGCGCCCCTGTAATCGAAGAAAATTGTAAGCAAAACCTTCACATTAACTTAACGACTTTAATTGGCGCGCTTTTTTCGGTCTTGCTTCGTTCGGCAGTTTCCATTGAGATGATTGAGCTTTGGTTTCCATGTCATAACAATGAACCCATGATTCGTCACCAGTTGTGACCCTCTGAAGCAAGTGTAGGTCGTCACGGAAAGATTCCAACAGCTCTTTAGCAATATTAATGCGATGCTGTTTTTGGTCGAAATTGAGCAATTTTGGTAAGAATTTTGCTGCGATCAGTCTCATGCCCAAATCATTAGTAAAAATAGAATCGCAGGAGTCAATCGATATGTTTATGTCCTCAGCAATATCTCTAACGGTCATTCGACGATTGGCCAATACTATTTTCTTCACTTCATCAATGTTTTCTCTGTTGTTCACGTGTTCGGGTGTCCGGCACGCTCTTCGTCTTTCGCATCTTCTCGGCCTTCTGGGAACATTTTGTATCATCGATAAACGTTGCTTCGGTCCAAGGTAGCTTCGCCACATGCCATAGACAACATTCGGAACGCGTCCGCGCACTTAATTTTGTTTTTCACACAATGTTTGATACAGATTCTTTGATTCATTTTTTTTGGAATAGGTAAAAATTGAAGACAAGCCAAGGTACGTGCAAGCAAAGCAGCTGTCAAAAATTAAATGAACATTCAACATGACCGACCTTGTCGGTATAAGTGAGAGACATGAGTACCAACATAACGCCACAAAGAAATAGAAAATCGAATATACGTAACCCGCGGATATTTTTTGAACAAACCTCGTATTTAGTCAGCAGTCGGAATAGTACATTACGTATCGAGGTCTGAAAAGTGGATATTTCAGACTACGTATGAGTTGCCACGGCAAACACTTAGTCTGAAGTATCTACTTTTCAGACAGAGGTACGTATACTATTTTTTGTCATGTTTGTGCGAAAAGCTCGTCATTAAATTGGTATTTGGCGAAATAAGAGTAAATGATTTAGAGGTTAGAAAGACATTGTCATTGAACAACTGATTTCTGCGCATGCCCATAAATTAAAAAGACTAATTTCATTTCCTCCCGACTAAAACACGGCTGAAAAGAGGCCATTTCTTCCCTATTTCATGGCATGCAAAACGAGCTTTCTGCGCTAAAATGACAAAAAAGGTCTTTCTCCGTCTCCATTTGTTGATTTCAGCCTCAATATAGAGTCGTGTATTAAGGTTTCACTCCATCAGTTTCGTATGCAGTTATTTCTTTTCTTAATATTTTCTCAAAATCTGAATGTCACGACATTGTGGATCCGCAAGCTGGTGCAGGATCCCTATTCTGTCAGATGATTCAGGATCTCTCGGGATGTTTATAAAAGTTCAGCTTTTGTCAGATCTTAATATTTCATAGGTAATCAAGGACGTTATTATTATTATAAGGAAAAAGTAATCGCAATGCAAGAGTGATTTCCCGAAATAAATAATCAGTGGCGCATCTAAAAATTTGGAATGCGGGAGAGGGGTTGCAGTAAAAAATGTGTACGTCATCTTTTATATCATCAATATATGTACCTACATATATGAAAAATGATATGCAATCAATTCCATCGGAATCACCGTCGAATATCGTATTGTATTTTCTCCTGGAACAATCGCTGTGAAATTTTATTATCATGTGAATGGTAAAGTAACAGTGTGTAAATATACTGTTGGGACTGAGTCAATTTAATATTCAACTGTGAAATAAATGTTACATTGGTAAAATACGAAATTTATTGATTGAATAGTTTTGAATAAGTAAAAATGGAAAAGACGATAGTACTAACGTAAGTCCAAATTTCTTATCTTGTTATCTAGATATTTAACATTAGCAAAAATAACGACTCGGTCCCAATCATAAAATGAACCGTTAGGGTTCGACCCAGAGACTAGAGACCAGTTCGAACTTTTTGCTGTTTTGACCATGAAGAATATGCTGTTTTTACGGTTAAAAACAAAACGGTTGCTATTCGTAGAATTTTGTATTTACCGCTACTGTAACTCATAGATTCGGCATATAGTTGCAATCTACGGGAACTGTCTATGAATATAAAATTTCTATATTTTCATCAAAGCAGAGATGTTGCTAGTCGGTAACATGTTGGGACATCGTACAAATCATTAAAAACTGATACAAATAACGAAACATGGGATTTTTGGGAACTAAAATTAGTAAAGTAACAGCGCTAAACCTACCAGAAATTGGCCTTCTATTCGAAGTTGTTAAATTAACTGCAATATTAATTACTAATTACTAAAAAAGAGTATCTAGTAGTACAACTCAAAAGTTGATATTCTAATAATTAGGAAGCTCAGGATAGCAAAGTTTTCCAACTTAAACTATCCCAGTAAATGCCAATTTACACCAATAATAATAACAAAGATAGTCGAAATCACTATCCACTCTAATGGCTTTCTACGAACCTTTAGCTCGAAGTTTAATTTCATCAATAGTAATAATTAATTTATAAATAGAAAAGTTAATACTTGTTCTAATCACAAGTGATAGTTTTTATGGCTTGACCCAACCTAGATTAGCCATTACCTGATTGAGAAAACAACTGAAAGCCTTTCAACTTTACAGAGATTAGAATCAGTACTTATATTGCGTACTTTGAATATTAGCATTGCATCCTGGTTTACAATTTTTCCTTCTCGTGCATAATATGTTCCGTTCTCTGAATACGCTTAGTAAATATATATATATTTGTATATAAGTAGCTGTTTATTTTGTAGGGTCAACAGGGTCGGATTAGCTAATGGACAAGCAAGACAAAATTAAAACATTTAAAATCCAAAACTCAACAAACTTTTAGAAGCCCAAAACGCGTCTCGACCCCTAAGGTTTCTAAACGTTCTGTGTAATTTTAGGTTTTAAATGTTTATTTACATAGCTACTATTCCAAAGCACTCTATTATATTTTGTGTATAAGCAAGACAAATCTGTAGGGCCCGTTACTAATTATGTTTTCTTTCGTTTTGAATTATTTTGGAATTATTCCAATAGTAATTTTATCAGTGGGCGTTATACCTAAAACGTTATTTGCTAGCCTAGCTGAATTGAAACTGCATAAACTTGGTATACATTTCTGTAATATCTCCCTTTCGAGATAACACAATAGCTTAAATTGGAAACGGAGTTATTAATAATCCGCTATTATATTTCAGGGCAAAAGGGAATATAAAGCAGGGTATAGTGCAGGGCCGAGTCGCCTTCAATAAAAAAAAGTTACTTCCAAGCTCGCGAACGGTTAATTTAAAAATTCGAGAAAGATTGTTAAAGGTGTATATTTGGAGGACGACGCTGTACGGGTGCGGAACATGGACGGTGGGCGCGGCGGAAAAGAAAAGGTTAGAAGCTTTCTAAATGTGGTGTTACAGGCAAAAGATGAGGATACCGCGGATAGAGAAAGTCAGAAATGAAGATGTATTAGAAAGAATAGGAAAACAGAGGACTCTATATAGTCAAGTCAATAAAAAATAAGCGAGATAGGTTGGTAGGACACCTTCTCAGGCATGAAGGTCAAGTCAGGGAAATATTAGAGGCAGAAACGGGAGTTAGGAGGGGTAGAGGTAGACCTAGATTAGATTACTGTTCGCTAATAGTTACGGATGTGGGATGTTCTAGTTTTAGAGAAATGCGAGAATGAACTCAGGATAGGAAGGAGTGAAGGTTCGTGTCCAACCAGTCTTAGGATTGACGACTTTATGATGATGAACGTATCTCAAAAGATGGTGAGGTTCTTCTGCGAAGACCGGAGGATAATAATGATAATAATACTATAAAAAGTGCTTTAAGCAAAAAGCTAAATTGTGATAGTTGCAGATTTTAAGAAAACGAATAATATTGTGGTTTTTAATAGTTTAATTAATAATTTTTAACGAAAAGTTATAACAGCAATAATGATACACATCTAGCAAAAAATGTTGTAAATCTTTAGCATTTCCGTTAAGATTATTTTTCTTCGTACCAATGCGAAGCGAGATAAACCCATTCCATTCCAGATTTTTACTGCAAGTTTTGATACGCTATAGAATAATAATTATCATTGGACAGTGAGAAACAACATATTGAAAATTCAGCCTGCCCCAATTTTTTCCGACCTCGAATGAGAAGAAATGATTTCTATGTTTACGAACGATTTTAAGAATTTAAGAATTTGAAAAGGATTGTTGAAGGTGTATGTGTGAAGCATGGCGCTGTACGGGTACGAAACGTCGACGGTGGGCACGGCGAAAAGGAAAAAGTTAGAAGCGTTCGAAATGTGGTGTTATAGGCGAATGATGAAGATACCGTCGTTAAAAAGGTTAGAAATGAGGAGGTATTGGAAAGATTAGGAAGACAGAGAGCGCTGTGGAAGTCTTTAAGGAATAAGCGAGATAGGTTGGTAGGATACCTTCTCAGGCAAGAAGGTCTAGTTAGAGACATATTGGATGCAGAAACAGGAGCTAAAAGGAGTGGAGGTAGACAACATTAGCTCATAATAGTAAAGAGTGGAGGTGAGTGTTCAACCAGTTTCAGACCAATGGCCCTTATGCTGATGATGATAAATGACAATTTGAATATACCAACTGGTCAGAGGTGTGGTATTGTCATTTATGTAATCGTACAAAAAATTGATTACCTACACGTAACATACTTGATAACAACCACTTCTCTGGGTGATGATTTAAGTTACCAAGGCAAAAAAACGATTATATGGGTGGATCCTGACTTTCGCTTTATGTAGGGCCCACAGGCTGCTTAATCCGACCCTGTACACAAATACCAACTAACGGTTAGTCGTGGTATTTTAATTTCGGTTTAGTCTACTCTACACAATAGTAATGCCGATTTTTTTGGATCACTATCGATATATTTACGTTTTGCAATATTACGTAACTTATTGCAGTCATTTTGTAGCTACGGTTTATTGAGATCTATTGTAAATGTGTATTGCATTGTTCAGAAGTCGTCTATCCTTAAACTTCCCAAAGTAAGTAACAGTTGGCAATTACTAGGTTGTAATGATAATTACTCAGACTTTTGACACTCCCACTTTAAGTGCTAAATTGTGGGTGGCCAAAATACAAAAATGCAAATTTGGACGATATTCCTATTCTAGTGTAATCTATGGTAGAACCAGCGGAAATCATTTTTCAAATCCACTTCCCAATAAATCATAATTTGCGTATGTGAAAATTATAGAGGTTTTATACAAATTAATTTACAAAGAACCCCAAACTGAAAAAGCAGCGGTTGAATGCCTTTAAAAGAAAAAAAAATTTAGCTTCAAATGGTATGATTTGAATCAAAACCAGTCTTAACTTTGGGGTACCATATACCTGCTGACATCGAGATTGTGTCCATCCAATTTTGTATTTGTTTGTATTTCATGGGCGTAGATAGTTTTACTTGTATTTGCTATTCTTGCTTTAAGTGTTAGATTTAGAACACAATATGCCACTAAAAGAATATCGAAAAGTTAAAGATAATATATCGAATATTCAAACCCAAAAAAAAAAACTGTCAAGGGAAAGATCGGTAAAGGAAAGAAGAAATTTTTTATGGAAAGAGGATGGGCGACCACGTACTAAAAATGGAAACTGAAAAAAGACAGAAGTGTATGGAAAGAGCTGGAATATTTAACTAAAGACATTGATAAGCAAAAAAGAAAAGAACAATTGAAAAACTTAAAAATTCCCAAAGGAATATAAGAAAATATGGAATGAAACGGATAAAAAAGCAAATTATTTGAGAGACGAAAGATCAAAGGGTAAAAATGATAGCTTTAATCTTGGGTTACAATAAAATAAGTCTAAGATATAGTTAGGGAAATCCCAATTGGGTCCCAATGAATACTTTCCAATAAATGGCCAACTGTTACATGAAAGTATAAAAAATAATTATTAATAGGATAGAATANCAATAAGATTGTAGTTCGCAAGTGCAGTTTGGGATTGCTCTAAAACACGCAGATCAAAATTTAATGGGTATAGGTGGGAAATGCCCAATTTGTGCAAAGTTTGAGCTTTCCCTAAAATACGGAGATCCAAATTCATTGGGGATAGGTGGGAAATGCCCAGTTTGGGCAAATCCAATAGGGACCCAATTGGAATTAGGGAATTCCCAAAATAAATTCTACTCGGGAACAGCAAGATTCAGACTGAGAAGTGAAAATAGGACGATTAGGTATTGGGAAGAGACTGGAACCACAGACGCTCAAACGTATTTTTGAGAATGGAAGAAAATGATGAATTAAAAAGAAACATTATCGAGAAGGAAAATTAGCAGAAAAGCGAAAAGAATAAAAATATTTAGTTTGTAAAATTCTTAATGTAGCAATAGAATTAGTATGTAAATGCACCATGTATATATGTATAAAACATAATGCTATTAGCAAAGTTATCTCTCTATCTATTTACTATTATTGTATAGGGTTGTTCGGAAAGTCATTTCGTTTTTTTTTTGTGGAAATGAAAGACAGTTTTCGTATAATAAACAAATACTTTATTAAATTATATATTGACCGTTCTGGTCCAACACCTTTTGCCATCTTTCTGGTAGTAGCATAATTCCACGCTCATAAAGTTTTTGGTCTTTGCTGGCAAAAAACTGATTGAAGAGGTTTTTGACCTCCTCATTTGAGGTGAAGGTTTTACCGTCTAAAAAATTTTGGAGTGACCGGAACAAATAATAATCCGATGGTGCCAGGTCTGGAGAATATGGTGGGTGTAGCATTGTATCCCATTCAAGCTGTAAAAGCTTTTGGCGAGTGACCAAACTTGTGTGAGGTCTCGCGTTGTCTTGGTGAAACACTACACCTTTCCTGTTGATTAGTTCTGACCTTTTCTGTTGAAGTGCATCATTCAGTTTGTCCAGCTGATGACAGTAGACTTCCGAATTAATCGTTGTGTTATCCGGTAAAAGCTCAAAAAAAACGATTCCTTTAAAATCCCACCAAACAGACAGCATCACCTTTTTTTGGTGAATATCGGCTTTGGAAATGGTTTGAGCCGGTTCATCTTTTTTGCTCCATGACCTCTTGCGTTTGACGTTGTTGTATACAACCCATTTTTCGTCCCCAGTGATGATGCGCTTCAAAAACGGATCATTTTCGTGACGTTTGAGAAGCGAATCGCAGACGTCAATGCGGCGACACAGATTTCTCTCTGTGAGAACATGGGGAACCCATACATCGAGCTTCGAGGATAATCCCAGGCCTTTCAAGTGGTCATAAACTGTTGAATTTGATAAATTTAACCTCAATCCGATCTCACGTGTTGTTATTCGCCGCATCAACTAATGCCTTTATTGTGTCTTTATCAGCTTCAACGAGGTGCATCTTCGACATCAAAACTGCCGGATCGAAATTTAGCAAACCAATTCTGGCACTGGCGTACTGTCAACACACCTTCTCCATACACATCAGTCAATTTGTTTCTGGCTTGAACAGCATTTTTATCCTTTCTGTAGTAAAATAGTAAGATATGTCGAAAATGCTGCTTATCGCTCTCCATATTTAAAAGGGCACCAACCAAAAACTACTGCGTAGAATTAATTGGAATTTTTCACACACAAGCCTTGCTATATGAGCTCTCAAAGCATATAAAAATTATACGGCTTAAATGTGAAGTAAGGTGCAAAAGAATACAATTAAATCCTGTGTCGGGAAAAAACGAAATGACTTTCCGAACAACCCTATACACTATTGCCTCGTTTCGTCTCCTTCAGCTACACCCTTGGTGTGACATTTTTGAAGTCGTTTGCGCAAAGAAAAAAGTTGGTTAATGATACAGATTTCAGGAATTTTTTTTATATGACATGTTGAAAAACGTATTGGCATAAAAAACAAAAAAAGAAAACAGAAATCTAAATGTATTGACGTCAATAAGTGTACGCTTCTGCAGAATCCATGGCAATTAATATATAATTTATTTTAAAATGAAATTAAAAGGCGATCGAGATGATTACAGTAAAAA
Organism: Agrilus planipennis; assembly: GCF_000699045.2. NCBI lineage: Eukaryota > Metazoa > Arthropoda > Insecta > Coleoptera > Buprestidae > Agrilus > Agrilus planipennis. The sequence goes on from NW_020442313.1 coordinate 1,259,962, forward strand.
AAAGAGTACTGCATTGTAGCACAATAATAAAAGTACTAATTGGTGTAGTAAACCGTAAAAAAGTATATAACTCGTGGTACAAATCATACTACTTGTAAAATAAAAAGTTATTAAAGGAAAAAAAGATCATCGTCATTAGTCAGTATGATTTACAGTACATTGTAGGTTTCTAATTGATAGAAAACTTTAACTAATTAGAAATTATTCGCAATATTCATACGACTGGAGATGTAGATATAACAACTAATGATATACCGGGTGTCCCATCGGATGTGGAATAATATGACATTATAACATTTTTAATTACTAATAGTGGTTAATATGCAATATTAATGTGAAAATTAATTTTCGATTTTCCATCCACTACAAACTTCTTCAGGTTAATGAAGAAAAATGTTTTGGTTGCTGTTGTCGCACCCCCGCCGGGAATCGAACTCAGGACCTTTGGTTTTAGGCCTGGTTTAGTGTGTTAACCTGACGAAGTTTGTAGTGGATGGAAAATCGAAAATGAATTTTCACATTAATATTAATATGACATTGTTTGTCAATAGGGAAACTGGTGCAGAATTTTGTGATCTTTAATGTATTCCTAACAGGGAAAACATATTTATAATATCTTTTTTTTGTACTTAAGGTAAATAGTAATAGATGACGTTAAAAAAAATAAGGAACGACTAGATATGCTTTTGTTAGTACCGACGATTCAAATGAAAATTTCGAGTACCTGATTTTCAATCTCGATTCGTTGTCCATAAGTAATAAGTTTCGATTAAGGAATTTATATTCCCGAGTGGAAATTAGTGGATTGGATCCGATGCGGATCAGAATTGCCTGAAGATTGATCAGAAATAAGTTAGGCTTTCTGATTTGTGTGTGATGGAAAATCGTCACGCCATATATGATCAACATAGGATCCATTTGAAAAATCCATGTCGGATCTGTTTCTAAGATCCATCACGGATCCGTTTCTAAAATCCATGACGGATCCGTTTCAAAGATCCATGCTGGACCCATTCAACAGATCCATTCCCGATCCAGTCAAAAGATCGTTTAAAGGATGATTATTATTTTTTTCTTTTTATTAATTTGGCATAAAATAATTAAATCAATATTACCATTTTACCTTAAGAATACCCATGCAATTCAGAAATGTTGCAAATGTGGAAAGTGTCAAGGTCATTAGATGCCAACGGCCAAGAGAAAAAGGTAAAAACGTTCTGACTTTTATTGAACTCAAGATGTATTATGATCCAGTTCAGAACATCAGATACAATCTTGATATAAAGATTGTACCGAAACCGTGACAGAATTTGTAGCATTAGATTGTGATAAGAAATTGGTCAGATGACTGGATTAAGGGATAGGATACTTTACTATGATCAATTTCTGATCAGATGGTTGGATCAACAGATAGAGTAATGTGCGCTGATCTATTTCTGATCGGATGACCAGATCAAGCAATGGAGTGCTGTACTCAGATCATAAACTGTCAGATCGGTGAATCAACGGATGGATAGAGTACTGTGCTCTGATCAGAAACTGATCAGATGGGTGGATCAACAGATAGAGTACTGTACTCTGATCATAATCCGGGTACTCTAAACTAATTTCCGGTCGGATTGATGAAATCTTCAAACTAAAAGCATGAAGGATTTCATGAACTCACAAATGTAAACGAGTAAAACTAACTGAATCCTTTGATAATATATTTTAGTTTTTAGTTTCAGAAATCCTCAAATTGTGAGACTTGATAAGAGAATGCATTTGAACAATTATCGATTCAATCTACCGCCTAACCTGTGACTTCAATAAAAAGTTAAAATAAAGTCATAATTATTTTTCCTTTTACGATTTTCTCATTATCTGCCGTGCTTGTTTAACGTGTACAAAGAGATCCTTGTGAGATCTTCGTGGTCACTGCACCATCGGTTTTATTGCTCCTTCATGACTTGGCAATGAGATTGTTCGAAAAACGTCAAAGTAGAGAGGAAAAATGTTTCGACTCGTTTTAAGCGAATCGCGAATTAATTACAGCGTTGAATGGGGTGACCTTCGATGGGTAGGCGCTTGATGATTCTGTAACAAAACTTGTTAACGTGACGCGTACTGCACACACGGGTGGATGTAGGTCTGTCTCTCTGTCTATAATGATGATACTCAAAGGTAAGTGGTAGCAGAATGAATGCAAAAGATAATGATGATACTGCAACCTAAAAAAACTAATTGTCCTGTTCGTTCTTTAAGAAATCCTTTGGTGTTTTTTCTTTATTTTGATGGTCCATGAAAGAAACAATATTTGAATACGGAATATTAATAATTCATAAGAAGGATTTTTTTGTGGAAGTTTATCCTCTTTTACTTAAAGGTGACTTTTTGCATATTTTGATTGGATTCTGTGTATTATTGTTTTTACCCAAACTTTCCACTAAAATGGGTAGCTTTTTTAAAATATACCTTCATGTGTTTGATATCCTAAATGTTATATGTTCTTGAATAATAAATGCAATAGTGAAATCGAATATCAAAATGACATTGACAGGTCAAGAGAGGTGCGTTCCATATGCATGGAATGTTAAAAACGTTCTTACAAAGTTCAGCTGTAGAAGAAGAAGACGTTGGGCATCTAAAGGGTATGAAATGAAGCCTAAAACGATTATTTTTATAGTTCTACGTTAACATATTTCATAATCCTGTTTGCAATTTGCATTGAAAAATTATTATTCATTCTGTTTTGCAGGATGCTTGAATATTACAGAAGTATAAAACCAACTTTAAAATAGGAAGGACTGTTTTTCCCAGGTAACAGACTATATCTCAAAAATGATGCTTTTCGGCCTCTTTTAATATCAATGCCAGAAGGACTCTTACCCACCAATGTATGTTGTTCTACTAGGACTAACGATGTTCTGTACGCAGTTGAATTTCATATTTTTATTCAAAATTTTTAACAGTTTACCTCTACAGTGGCGTAGTAAATTAAACTCAAATAGTTCGCGTGTTGTGAGTATAGATAAGCTATATCATCTGCAAATCTAAATATACTATTGTAATTTTTTGCCGCTGTATATCTATCCCTGCAGTTGTATTGTCTTAGTGATGTCGATCGCGTCTTCGACGTATAGATTAAAAAGTAGCGATGACAGTGCGCATCCCTGTCTGACTCCCTTCTTAATATCTTCTTCTCTACATCGCAGCCCCAGCTCTACAGGGTTTGACCGGAAAGTAATAGGACTGATTTCCTTCCGCCGCGACTGTACTTCGGAGCGTGCGCGCACCGACTGGATTCGGTAGAGGGCTTTCCTAGCTAACGAACGAGCGGTTGGTGAGTTGTCTCCGAGCACCTGGAGAGCCCAGATGTTTTCCCCCGGACTTTTTTTTTTTGCTCGCCTAAAAAGGCAAGTATTTTGAGACGACAGAGGGGATCCAAGCAGTATGCACAACGGCTCTTAAGGCTATTCCAGAGAATGCCTTCAATGCTTGGAAATCGCTGCATCGACGCAGGAGGAGCCTATTTTGAAAGTTTTTAAAGAATTGTAACGATTGGCTCAATAATTTTTTTTTAATCGACTCAGTCCTATTACTTTTCAGACAAACCCTGTATAACTGCCTGTTGCTCTTTATATACAAACCAAGTATCACTCTTCTTTCTTTATAACTCATACCTACATTTTTAAGTATATTTAACATTGTTAAAATCCTTTTCTAAATCTACAAATACTATGTACGCATCCTTTCCTTTTTTTTATCGTTTTCTCTATTGTTATCAGTAAAGCTAGAATGACCTCCCGCGTTCCTGCAGCAAAAGCATAAAAAAACAATTTGTAAAGCACACAACTGAACCGTTTTCGTATTGTTGGAAGGACACTGTTATTAAATAAAGAATACAGAAACGATAGCGTTTTTTAATTAGCTTACATTTACAAACCATCGCAAGCTGGGCGCTGTTTTTATGTTTTCTACAGGTCAATGGTGACCACTTGAAACTAGGCTATTTTGGTTAATGAGTACATTTTTACCAGTATTTATAAAAAATGCGTAGTAAAATAAAATGATAATATAAAATGGTTGCATATTCCATTGATTGCTTTTTTACGCGTTGCACAGGTCGTACATAATCTATTCATTGTACTGATTATTATTATCATTATCGTTTTCTTGAATAAGTTCGTTCAGTGATACCTAATGACTAAAATAATTGACATTGTATAGTACATGCCTTACTGATTATGACAAATTACCTAATTAAGAAGACAGGTACTTGTCAACTAAATTTTCCATAAGTACTTTATTGGAATAATTCAAATCCAGTTTTAAATTTGTTTTCACTTTAATTTTTCCTTCTTTAATTTTAATTATGTTTAATTATTGTAGATAGTTCTGAAGTGAAAAAAAGAAAAACAAACGCTCCTAAAGTTTTCCATTTCACGTAAAACGTTTTTCCAGAAACCCATGTTTACTTACGCAGTATTACTCTACTCTTTGTGTTTTTAAAACTAAAATAAACTGTCATCAGTTGAACGACTAATTTGTTTACAATATCAATGAAAATTAATTTATATTAGAAAAACAAATAAAAAAATATATATATACAGGGTGAATCTTGAGACAATGAAACGAATTGATTGGATCTCATTTTTTTCGGAAAAAGTTTTACACAAAAATTTTACGCTTTCGAAACAAAAATTAGCTGGTGACTTAGAATGTGACCGTAACCATGACCTTCTACCTCTACTTCTATTGCTGCCCTTTACAGTGGGTTAATTTTCAAAGATATTGAACTATTGGTCTTAGAAAGGTAAATAAAGTCTGTCCATAATACCGCTCATTAAGGATTAATCAATTATCAATTAGAAAAATAAGCTATGTAATTAAATATATAATTACCCTGAAGAATTCATGATTCTTAATACTTGTGGTTCAAAAATCTATAATTTCTTTAATCTTTGGCAATTAAAATAATTTTGCATAGCATTTCGTATCGCAATTGACCGCAAATAAAATTAAAAGCTTACAAAACTGACTGATAGATATGTATAATAATAATATTATATATAATATAAGCAAATAATTTCGGAAATAAAAAGGGAATGATCTAGTTAAAATAATGAAAAATCTTTAAAATAATATCCTCCATAATACACGCTTAGATGAAATTAAAAAAGTCGAATAAATAAACCTGTAGTATTAAGAAAAGAAGAGCTCTGTAATATTGTATATATTCAATAACATTGAAAATGTAAATTAACCTTAGCAATATCGGAAGTGTAAGAAATAAATGCCTAAAATTGAATGACAAAAACCATAGCTGGAAAATTACTGAAGTTGTCATTGTATAAATTATGATAATTTAATTCCTCATCGGATACATTTTCGTTAAATAACTATAATTGCTTGTTTTTTGAGATAGACATCAATTTTAAAAATATAAAAATTATGAAATCATTGAAAATAAAAATAAGACAAATATGTTCCTAGGTACGTATTAAAGTCAAGAGGCAAATCAATATTAATGATCGAATCAAGAACTGAACGATAATAACGTCAATGTGGAGGAAATTTTTCGCCTTAATAGCTTTGGAATTTTTTACGAGGTGATGTTTACGTATGAACTGTTTTTATATTATGCATTTTCAGGAATGACGATTGAAACTTTGTACTGTTATTATCAAGGCTGTTTAATGCAACCAGTGTCGATGACATCAGGCAAATGAGATGATTTTCATTAATAAATGCAGCGATGTCAATGATATTAAGTACTAGGTACCTACGCTAAGAAATTGTGTTATACAAAGTTTCATCTTCAGTCAGAGGAATCGGTCTTTTCAGGTTATAAACCTCATCGATTTTTTTAGATTTCTTTGAGTAGTATAGATCTGAAACTGTGCTTCTAAAGAGGGCAACAACATGATAACCGAAACGTCAAGTAACACCAGAAATGTATGCGCTGTGGAAATTTCGGTAAATATCTAGATGTTGATAGCCACCCCCTATCATCGAAAGAGGAAGTCTCCCCTACCACTGTACTATAAAAAAAGTTCGTGGCGGTCTCACCCCCATAAAAAGTTATGGCGGTTAGATGGGGGTAGGGGCAGGGGGGATCGAAAGAGGGTAAGGGGGGTCGAAAGAAGGTGGTCACCTGAGTAAAACACCATAAAAAGTTTGCGTCGGTCTCACCTCCATAGAAAGTTATGGGGGTTGAAAGTTGATTATTTTGTCAATTTTCATACACTATAATTCAAATAAAATTCAATAAAAAAAATATTTTCAAGCGGGTGGAAGTGGGGGATCGAAAGAGGGTGGTCACTTGAACAAAATCCGATAACCTAACCTAACCTAACCTAATCTACCCTATTGATAAAGATATTTAAATAATGTTTGATATAACTTGCTCAATATTTTTATGTATTTTTCATTAGTTTTACCTTTGAATATTGTTTAAGAATGACTATATAAATATTTACATGCCTAAAAATGTATAAAAATTGGCATATTTATTAACTTTGAAACCCCATAACTTTTTATGGTTGTGAGACCGCCATGAACTTTTTATGGTACAATGGTGGGGGAGACCTCCTCTTTCGATCCCTCCTTCGGGGTGGGGGTGGGGGCCATCATCTAGACCTTTACCGAAATTTCATTTATTTGAACTCAAATTTGGCAGCGGATTTTAACATTTTTTGGACAGTAATGGTCAAATGATTAATTCAGAAACGATATTAAAGTAGTGATAAGCAATTCGGTCTAGATTTTAGTCTTGATGGTCTTATTCGTTCGATCTTGGTTTTAATCTTAGTCTTATTCGTTTGGTATTGGTCTTGGTCTAGCTAGTATAAAGGCAGTCTTAGTCTTGATCTATTATTTTCGCAAGACTAACACCAACACAAACTTTGCTGATTACTATTTTAAAGATTTGATCACATTGTGCATAGCTAAATATACTAAGCTACAATTTTATAAACTCACGGCACATTCCAGAAATTTGTATCGATTTTACTACATTAAAAAAATGAATGAATGAATTAAAGCTGTGTTTATTTCACTCATAAAAATGTTTTGGTAATGTGTCTACACTGCTTGAAGTAATACGTATAAATTCTTGCTTATTAAAATGCCATTTCTGGTCTTTAATAGCATTTTATTTTTTATGTAAATGTACCCTTGAAGCAAAGGGCTTCGGTCTGTTTTGTTTCCCCCTTTATGTGCGTCACTGCATTGTCAAGTGAAATAGGTATGCAAATAATAAAATAGAAATGCAAGGTAAGATTCTATGCTTGTTATGGTTTAATGACCTTTATTGTTTCAGTACTAAACAATAATTAACAAAGTTCATTAAAACGTTAACGTTCACTGTGTCAGAAATAGCAATCATAGAATGAGTATGGTAATGCAGGAGGTCAGTATCATGCAGTTTAGGTAGCCCTCTTCTCTTTCTGCTTCCTTAGCAATTGGGAATTAGGAGAATGCCATATAACGTTGTCTGGATTTTTAAAGAAAATGGGAATGTAAAAAATGCACTATTTAATTATATCTGAAGCAAACTACCTACCTACTTGTATGATCAATTTTTAATAAAAAATAAAAATACCATCTTCACCAACGTTAAAAAAGTCGTTTAAACATTAAACCAATGAAATTTTAACTGTTGGTTGGTGGATTTTCAACGGTAGAGAACTGAGTTGAAATCGTTCGCAGTGTATCAGTATAAAAATGCATTTTGAAAGGCCGCATCTTAGTATTTGACTTCAAATTTAACTCAAGACTTCTAGTAACTAGAGGGATTGAATTGAAATTAATCTCAAAAGCCAATGTCTAAATTTCACAGAGCCTAAAGCGTTCCTGAGATACAGAATCTCGATGGACGCTGAGAGGGACAATGCGGATTCTATGAGGGTTCCGCTTTGTCAATCCAAGGTAGGGTTTCCATCTCTAATATTTAGAAACCAGAACAAGACGCGTGAAAACCCCGGATTTTATGGTCCAGAACAGGTTTTTTTAAACGTAGTCAGTGTAATAAAAAACAGTTGAAAATGTCATAAATCACCTTTTTATTTATTTTCAGACTTTAAAATTAAATTTAGTCATTTTTTATCATCATTTTAAATGTACCTAACAAAACAGAATCTTATTACAGTTTGTTACAAATTGTTTTA
>NW_020442313.1:1268727-1284343 GCF_000699045.2 Agrilus planipennis
GTGGGACCTACTGCGCAGCAACATTAATGTTTATGATTTTGTGACAAGTAGAAAAAATCCATTTAAAATATCTTTTACTTCTGTCAAACTGTTTTGAAATGAAATGAAGGAATTTTAAAAGTAATTTATTTTTAACAATGTCTTTTGTACATCCACATTGGTTGCATTATATGCTACTGTTTCGGTTTGGGTATTGTTAATTATGAAAACTATTAAATCTTGAGTCGTTTAAAAATCGACTGAAGTAATTGAATTGCGAAATTGATGAACACGGATTATGTTAATTGTATGTGAAAAGAAAGTAGTATTTATTATTAAATTAACGTAACTATAATAGCAAAAACCACTGCCAGATAGATCAATACAATTTTTCAAAGTCTTGATAATAAGAGGGATGATGGATCAGCCCATTTTGAAACAAAATACACAATCTTTATTTATGTTTTATCTTCGCATTATAAAGAAAAGCTATTGTTAAAAAGGTTGATTATTTTTGTAGGAAACATATTTTAAGACGTATTGAGAAGGCATAAAGGTCTAGTCAAATACATATTAGAGGCAGAAACAGGAGTTAGGAGGGGTAGAGGTATACCTAGGTTAGATTACTGTTCACAAATAGTTAAGGATGTGGGTTGTTCTAGTTTTATACCGAGCGGCATGGCCTAGAGGTCTAGACCATTGCTTAGTATTTGGGAGGATGCCGATTCGATTCCGGGTCCGTTTGCCTTGGTCCAAGTTTTTCTGTGGTTTCCTTGGATGAGTTAGGCAAATGCTGAGGCAGTAATATTCCACAGATAATCTTTCACTCTCTTCTGTCTTCATTTCGTCCGTCTCATCTTTCTCACCCGAACCACCATCCACCCATTCCCACGATTCCTGAAAGCAGGCTGAAGAGGGCCTTCCGCCCTACCTTCCGGCATAGTCCAGGATTACTGGCTGGTGGGAATGAAACACCCAAAAGTTTTTTTTTTCTAGTTTTATGGATATGCGATAATTAGCTCAGGACAGGAAAAAGTGGAGGTACGTGTCCAACCAGTCTTAGGACTGACCCTATGATGATGATGAGATATAAACTGATTTAATGAAACTCAAGACGAACGTATTATGTACGAATGAATTCAACTGAGCAAAACTGGGATCAAAAGAATGACTTTGATTTTCGAAAATTGTACATTCCAAAATGTTTATTAATTAATTTAGACTGTTCGTAATGTTAAAGAAAGAAGTGTAAGGTAGGATGGAAAGTTTTATCTTCCTTTTTATGTTGGAGAAAGAAAGATGAGACTGATGAAATGACAGCGAAAGACCAGAAAGAAAGAATTTTACTACCCCAGATTATTTGTTTAAATCAATGGCATTTGAAATTTTTTGTCTTGGAGACCGTGTATGATTTTTTTCTGTTTTTTGTAAACCTGCCCTCTTTCTAATTAGTGATAACCAAAACTAGTCTTGGTCTTGGTCTTGCGAAAATGCAAGACTAAAACCATGACCAAGACTGTCTTTATACTAGCAAGATCAAGGTCTATACCGAACGGACAAGACGAAAACTAAAACGAAGATCGAATGAATAAGACCATAACTAAATCTAAGACCAAATATGCAAGACCAAGATCAAATACGCAAGACTAAAGAAAAAACGATTTCTTTCGGTGGATTTATTATTTTAATATATTATTTTCTTGGAACAAACCATTTTTAGTATTTGAAATTTTCAGTTTGTTTTATTAAATTTTAATACTAAAATATAAAAAAGAAATTTTATCACTGTTTGAAAATAGGGAGCTAACGTATGTCTCAATAACACAATATAGAGACAAACTAAGTGTCAGGTTAAATGAGCATGTCCAAGACCTATCACGCAATAACAACACCGAAACTATATCAACAGCACTAAGACCAAAACCGAGACTATATCAGTAAGACCAAGATCAAGACTAGAAGTATTTGTCCCAGTCTTGGTCTTGGTATAACTTTGCCGATAACTGTTTCTAATCTTAAATTGGTAAAAATTTATCAATTTCAGATACGTGTTTAACAGAGCTAGCACATTGCTGATCAATTTAATAGGTTTAACCGTATTAGTTGAAATACAATTAATCAAGGTGAAAACAGAATTTTTATATGTAGTTATATTTGTTGAAGTAAAAACGACCTTAAAGTAGTGATAAGCAAAGCAAGACCAAGGTACCATGGAATCGCAAAATTCTTTAAACGTAGCTCTAAATCTTCATCATGTTTCATAAATATTTGCAGTTCGTGGTCGCCTTTACAGGTCAATATAAATCACTTTGGAAATCTTTGACCGGAATGAACTAAAGAAATCACAGAAAAGCTCAGTGCGAGTGCACCCGGAATCGAATCTATATCCTTATCCGAATCCTAAGAAATGGTTTAACCTTTGACCAAAGAATCCCAGAATAAAAACGGCGCAAACCCACAAAACCCGTTGTATCGAAAATCTAAAACGAAAGTACCTACATAAAATGTAGAAACATGTACAAACGGTTCTTATTTACACTCATGGACCGATTATTATGTTTAGTGAGAATTTATGAACTTATTTACCGTATTATTAATTAAATTTCATGTCGTGTCTTGACATTTCTGCTATTATCTGCTAACAGTGGATACTTCGTGGGGGATTCCCTCAACTTTATTACATAATTTAGATTTCCGGCACGTGGCAAATCTTCTGATTTAGAAATTTGATTTTTTCACATCTCCAAGGGATTGTAGATCTGGATATTGACATCTCCACGCGTTCCTGAGAAAAAGGGCCTTCATAGACGAAAAAAAAAAGATTTTCTTATAAGGGTTACTTTTTTGTTTTTGAGTTACGAAAGCCTAAAAATAGACGATGACCAGCCACTGACGAAAATTTTTAAGTAAACTTAATGTACCTTGTACTTTCGCAATCACCACGATTTAAAAAATATTTTATATAGTATTGTTGCAATAAGAAACAGTACGAAAGACAAAATACGTCACCTTACATTGCTCTAAGCTGCGAATGTCATTTTATGCTATAAAAAGCTTATGTTGGACAATTTTTTAAATATTTTTCGACTTTGATTTCATTAAATAAGTAGGTGGAAAAAGCTACTAATTGAAAAACAATATTAATTATTTTACTGATTTTTTATTGGGTGTTATTTTGGACTGCATAAAATAAATATATAAAGTAGCATAAAATAAATGTGTGTAGTAATTATATCATTTATGGTTTCATTCACAATTATATAAGAAATGCTTTTAACAATCGTACATATGAAATTGCCCATAAAAAATATTAATTACTTAATTTTTTAAAGGAAAAAAGGTGAAATATTTATGCAAATACAAAAAATAAAACAGCAGCGTGCCTCCTGTCTAATTAGGAAAACGCTAATTTGCAATTTGTAATTATTACGCAATTTGTTAAACTAATTGTAAGTATAGGGACAAGTTCGTTAATGAACAATATTATTTAATTACATATGTTTTGCAATTGTTTATACGTGCTGGTACGCATCATCTTATTTTTCTGTTTTGTTTTGTGACGCTAAACATCTAAAACAATTTCTTTAAGGAAGTAAAATTTTTTTGAAATTTGGATGCAGTGTCATTGATCTTAAAATAGAAAATGTAAGGCTAATTAAGTCAATCAGTTTGCGAAATAAATTACTATTGAATAGGAGATGCTAATTTGAATAACAAATAAGTTTTTTAAAAGAAGAAGTAAAGTTTATAATAAAAAAAAAACGATTCCGTTCTGGAAGCTTCCTTGATGAATTTTAGTGTAGGTATATCTCAAGAAAAATATTCAGATTTTTATTGACGTAACGATAATCTCGCTGTCACATGACGTAAAATGTGAGTAATTATAATTTTCAGATAATTTTCATTAAGAATTCAATAGCAACACTTACGTCAGTAAGTATATATTATATTGTTTTATAATTATTTGATGTTTAGATTCTAGAACACTTCTTTCTCCTAAAACCCAAAGTCACTTCAACTTTGTAACTGTACCATAAGAAGATTAGTCGAATTATTACATTGGCACAGGCTAATTATAAAGAAACAACGTCAGAACTAATTACTCTTAACCTCTAGCTCGAAAAGTAAATTATTTATTACCGGAGTACAAAAACAAAAACGGCTAAATTTACACACTGCGGTATAGTAAAAGTTATTTGTAATATATTTTTACACAAAATCTGTAATTTTACTTTGACTGATTAGACAAATATAAATTACAAATTTTTGTCAAGATATTTTGTAAAAAAAATCTGCTCACAATATTTTGAATGGCAATTGTAGGACTGTCGGATATTTGTAAAATAATTTCTTGGATATCTTCACCAGATGGCAGACTGATCGAATTTACTCCGTCAGCTCTCTCTCGCTCTCTTTGCAAACAGTAAATAAGAGGAAGAGAGATGTCCACTAACATGTTCGATTTTTGGTCAGCGTTGCAATGAAAATTTTCTTAGACTAAGGGAATTTACAGCCAGTGATAGGGAGAAGGGAATTTTTATTTAATTTATAATATAATTTAATTTTTGTACCAAATGAATTCTTGTTGCCTAAAAGTTATCTGTACTTTGAAAATTTCTTTAAATATTTATACATTACTAAAAAAGAACGGTCTACTGCAACCAAAATGGAGTTCTGCATTATAGATTTTTTTAAATCAGTACAGATACATTCTAGTTGAGCATTTTGAAATTGAACTTAAGCCCTTAACGAGAAGCGGCAACTGGCGAAATCTTTCCCAAAATTTACTTACGTAAGGTCGTAAAGATAGGAGACGAAAAATTAGAACAAGTGGCTGATTTTAGATATCTAGGAAGTCAGATAAATCAGGACGGAAGGAGTATTAGGGATATAAAGCACAGGATAGCGCAGGGTCGTGTCGCACTTCTATGCTCGCGAACGTTTAATTTAGAAATTCGGCACGGCGTTCTACGGGTGCGAAACATGGACAGTGGGCGCAGCGGAAAATAAAAGGTTAAAAGCGTTCGAAATGTGGTGTTATAGGCGGATGATGAGGATAACGTGGGTAGAAAAGGTTAGAAATAAAGAGGTATTAGAAAGAATAGGAGAACAGAGGACTCTATGGAAGTCAATAAGAAATGGGCGAGATAGGTTAGTAGGATACCATGAAGGTCTAGTCAGAGACATATTAGAGGCAGAAACAGGAGTTAGGAGGGGTAGAGGTAGACCTAGATTAGATTACTGTTATAGTTAATACTATAATAGTTAAGGATGTAGGATGTTCTAGTTTTAGGGAAATGCGAAGTTTAGCTCAGGATAGGAAAGAGTGGAGGTACGTGTCCAACCAGTCTTAGGACTGACGACCTTATGATGATGATGAAGGTCGTAGTGCAGAGTACATCAAATACGCACAATTTTTTGTAGCTAATTATTTGAATATCCAAACAATAATTAGATATAATTAATTATATTAACGAAAAGAAGACGAACTTTATGTTTATTAAAATTAAATAGTGCACCCGTGTATAGGTAATTCTAGTTAATTAAAGTAGCTATGTTTGAACTTTATTATGCAATATACCTGCTTATATTATAAATTAAAAAAAATAATTATTGTACTTTATTGGAAACTTCATTTTAAAATAAAAAAATCTAATTTCGAAATTCAAATTTTTACTTCGATTAAGATGTAGGCATTCCAAGAAAGAATTTTGCGTTTTTTAAAAGAGAACTTTTATTGGAGTTGATTGATTGAGTGTATGCTGATTGGTCCTTGAACCTAACATTGTTTCTTACTATATCTGAAACAGTGCATTATCTTACCATATACATAATACTGGAAAAAGTACTGTCCCAGTGAAAACCGCAAATCATCTAAGAATATTTAATTCGAATTTAATTGTTAAATTTATTGAAAACGTTGTGAATCACTTACAATTTATAAAGACAGTTTACAAACCACAATATCTTACGTGTTGTATAAAATACTTAACAGTATTCAAAATCCGGTTTGAAGGCATATTGAAAAAATTAACTTATAAACTGTTTTCATAGCCTATGTGTAAAAAAGAGAATTTTATTTCAGGGTCACTGGTAATTTTCTTTTAATTTTCTTATCTAATTACTTGACCAAAAATTACTATAAGCCTATGGAAACGGTAGGCACTTACTTAATTTGGCGTAGACACTAATTAAATAAAGTAATGAGCCGCTACTTGTTTTTTTTTTTCATTTAATTTTTTTGAATTAATTTCCTCAGTAGAATAACATAATTGGATTTGGGAATAATTAAGCATAATTTCGTATTCAGAAACATTTCTTTATTTTAATTTGGGTAAAGATCAATGTTCATAAGCATTAATTTTTGTATAATACTATGGTGTATATATGTATTTATTTTTGATTATTTGTTATTATAAATATTATAAGTAACAAAAAAGAATGATTATTTATTAAAGGTGTATGTAGTATGTTTGGACGACGACACTGCATGAGTGGGAAACATAAACGGTGGATGTTGCGGAAAAGATGTGGTGTTATAGGAGGATGCTAAAATATCATCTTAAACATAAGGAGAAAGAGTAGAAGAACAGAGAGGGCATGAAAGGCTAGTTGGAGACATATTAGAAGCAGAAACAGGAGTTAAAAGGGGGGGGGGTTAGCAGGAGACCCAGATTTGATTACTGTTCGCAGGTAGTTAGAGATGGGTAGGTAGCTGTAGTTTTCGAGATTTACTATGATTGGATCAAGACAGGAAGAAAAAGAGGTGCTCGGGCTAAAGACATTATGATGGTTATAATTGTCAATATTAATACGTAAAAAAAGAAAACAAAAAGTAGTGAAAGCGAATAGAAAGGAGACGAAAAATTAAAAGAAGTAGTCGACTTAACGTATTCAGGAAGTTAGATAAGTCAGGATGGAAGGAGTAGTAAGGATATAAAGCAGAGGATAGAGCAGGATCGAGTCGCCTTCAATAGATAGAAATCACTTCTATGCTCGCGAACGATTAATTTAGAAATTCGAAAAAGATTGTTAAATGTGTATGTCTGGAGCGCATCGCTGTACGGGTGCGAAACATGGACAGTGGGCGCGGCGGAAAAGAAATGGTTAAAAGCGTTCGAAATGTGGTGTTATAGGCGAATGAAGAGGATACCATGGATAGAGAAGGTTAGAAATGGAGAGGTATTGGAAAGAATAGGAGAACAGAGGACTCTATGGAAGTCAATGAGAAGTAGGTGAGATAGGTTGGTAGGACACCTTTTCAGGCATGAAGGTCTAATCAGAGACATATTAGAGGCAGAAACGGAAGTTAGGAGGGATAGAGGTTCACCTAGATTAGATTACTGTTCGCATATAGTTAAGAATATGGGTTGTTCTGGCTTTATGGATATACGAAGATTAGCTCAGGATAGGAAAGAGTGGAGTTGCGTATCCAATCAGTCTTTGGACTGACGACCTTATGATGATGAATAAGTGTATGTTACAGTATTATTTCACTCCATACAAGTTCAAAGACGATTACTTATATCACAGATAATAGTTAGTCGGTCAAGTCCTGTTTTAGATATTTCATCACAAACCGAGGAAATCATTTATTGCTTCATTTAAATGTTTTAGCTATTTACCATTAATGCAAGTCGGATCAATAATTAATCTGTGGTTATTTAAGTATTTCGTAAGTATCCACCTCGAAATGATAAAAAGCGAAGCCTAATAATACAACTTTTGGTTAACATAGAATTGTGAAATTTGTTACAAATAAAAGAATTGTTTTTTAGTGTAGTTATAACGAAACAAACTTATTTTCTTTGATCTTGAATATGCCCTAAGTGGGTTTTATTAATTCTTTATTCGGCAACCACAAGAACGTATGGTTGAAATATAAATAATTACTTACAGAAATCGAGTTATCATGAATTAAATTGGAAGAATAAAATTACATTCGATTTAAACACATTTGTAATGAAAAATCGGTACTAGCGGAGAGTTTTGAATGGGAAATTAGAAGATAGGATTGGTTAGATTGTCCTTCTGTGATTCTCTGGTAGTACAAAATAAAATCATGTAATATGTAGATATTAATTTAATTAATTCGGGATAAATTTTATTTTTATACACTGTTTGTACATTTCCAAAGTACATGTTATTTTATAAAAGTTGGTGATGCTTCCAATTGTCTAAGACATAAAAGAATAGCAAATAACGAACCCCCGGTTGTAACGACCTAAATTCTTAGCCCTTTTGTGTTACACGGGCGTTACCAAGTTGTTCATTTTTGAGTAATTACCTTATATTTGGGGCAGCGTTTGCCCTGGACCACCGGTATTAAGTAACGTCACTGGTCACACTTATAATGAATGGTTTGAACCTTGAACTACCGAATTCTTTAAAACACAATAGAATGCATTAGAATCCTATTAATTACGCGAAATAATAATCATCAAGTTACGCAACGGTTTAAAAATTTGCATGTACTTTGAACTTAGGAAGTTAGAACTTAGAAGATTCTGGTAGTTCTTGACCTGTTGAACAAAAGTCTCAATGGGCGATAAGTTGTAAAAACTTATCTTTTTAAGATCATCATCAACATAAGGTTGTCAGTCCTAAGACTGATTTGGTTGGACACGCACCTCCACTCTTTCCTATCCCGAGCTAATCTTCGCATATTCCTAAAACTAAACCCACATCCTTAACTATATGCGAACAGTAATTTAATCTTGGTCTATCTCTACTCCTCCTAACTTCCGTTTCTGCCTCTAATATGTCTCTGACTAGGCCTTCATGCCTTAGAAGGTGTCCTACCAACCTACCTCGCCTATTTCTCATTGACTTCCATAAAGTCCTTTGTTTTTCTATTCTTTTTAATACCTCTTCATTTCTAACCTTCTCTATCTACGGTATCCTCATCATCTTTTTCCCTTTTTTTGAAGTTAGAACTTAGAAGATTCTGGTAGTTCTCAACCTGTTGATCAAAAATCTCAATGGGCGATACGCACCTCCGCTCTTTCCTACCCTGAGCTAATCTTCGCATTTTCCTAAAACTAGTACAACCCATATTCTTAACTATTTGCGAACAGTAATCTAATCTTGGTCTATCTCTACTCCTTCTAACTCCCGTTTCTGCCTCTAATATGTCTCTGACTAGGCCTTCATGCCTGAGAAGGTGTCCTGCTAACCTATCTCGTCCATTTTTTATTGACTTCCATAGAGTCTTCTCTTCTCCTATTCTTTCTAATATCTCTTCTTTTCTAAACTTTTCTATCCACGTTATCCTCATCATTCGCCTATAACACCACATTTCGAACGCTATAACCTTTTCCTTTCAGCAGCGCCCACTGCCCATGTTTCGCACCCGTACAACACTGCGCTCCAAACATACACCTTTAACAACCTTTTTTGAATTTCTAAATTAAACATTCGCATTGTAATTGAATGATTTGAATTGCCGAATTCGTCAAAACAATAGAATGCTTTAGAATCCTATTAATTACGCAATATAAATACTATCAAGTTACGCAATAGAACACTGTTCAAAATTTGCTTGTACCTTGAACTTGGGAACGTGGTTTTAAAATTTCAGTAAAAAGCGCATGAAAAAAATAGGAAATCATTTCATTTTAATTTTGAATAAATTGAACGGCAAATCGACTGTATTGAACAATATAAAATGTGTGTTTGATTCTGTATTTGAATATCGAAAATAACCCCTTATTTGTTAAAAATCGAAGAGAAACGATTCGCTAACATATGAAGATCACAAAAAAGGCATTTTTGCCCTGTAATCGTAAGTGTTGTCGCCATCTCCTCCTATAATACAATATTCCAGAACTAGTTGGCAGTTAAAATATCTCCCGTCGCCTCTATCCATCCCTTAAAGAAGTCCCACCCAGTATTACGTAATCTAATCAAATCATCCTACTACCGAGAAATCTCATTATAGAAGGTAATTATTCATATTGTGTCCTACTGCAGTTAACGTAAGTAAAAATATCATCCGATAGATACCGACAGGTACAGGTAGTTCAGAATCTCATGAACCTTGACTATTAGTTGTGCAGTAGTGAAACTCTGTCCGCTCCTTAATTCTATATTTATATCTCTTAAAGACGTTAACCATCATTGTCTGCACTTTACAGTTTATCTGGGGCTTCAACTCCGGTTGTATTGTGAGGCACATAGTTAACAACCGAGTCAATGTATTTTCCGAATGTATTACTGCGCATGGCAAGGCTCATGAAATTTTGAATTAGCTATACCTGAAATATGTTAGCTGCAGTGTATTTGGATGCAAGGAAAATCTGTTGTAATTTACAAACTACCGTGTAGCACCCTTGTTAAATTGTATTAATGTTGTTGTTGTAGGTATTTATTCATTTATTTTATATCATTGGTAAATATTATCTAATGTCTTTTTAATGATGGATCTACTTTATTTATGTATTTAAAAAACTTTCGTATATTTTCAGGTAGCCAAGAGATTCGAAAACAAACCTGAAATTAATTAATGGGTTTTTTTGATGTAGACAATTTGTGTGAACTTATTAGTAGGTATTAATTATATCAGACGATGTACAACGTAATTTACAAGTCCTGCACTAAAAATGTTGTTATTATTATTGAATTGACCTTTGGTGCCGGAAATACTAACAATATAATTGTGTTTTCAGTAATTTACTAGTTGTTCAAGGCTACCGATAGATTTTTATTTAGTCAAAAGATGAACACTTTGACAAAACTTTTCAAAAATAACGCGCATAAAGACTAATTTATCGATTTTACAATATTGGCACTAACTCATAATTTGTTTTCAAGTCAGGAACTTTAAATATTTGTAAAGGTAGGTTGAGTGATGTATTGTTAAGAGGATGTAGCTCTTCAAATTAAGCCATCCGTAAAAAAGTTAAATGAGAAGTTAATTTGTGGAAATTACAAATAATGGATATGTTTTTCTTTAAATTTACAACTGTTATATGAACACTTATACTCTTTTCTGTGTCCGAAAATCCAAAACCACTTACAGACTTTCGTTTTTGCTTCCGCAACTGCGGAAGGTCCGCACACTTTTATGCATTCATTTCTGCATCTGTTTTTCCATATTTTTATTTTGGAAGCTTACCGAATTTTTTTAAAAACTGCAAAATTGAGGGTAAGGGCACTTATATTATTGACTTAGCTCTCGTGTCACAATTGTGTATCTTTCTAATTTATTACGCCATGATCTCTTTTTCTACGTAAAGAGCGTTTTTGCCTTTGAAACCAGTCTCAATAGTCTTTTATTTGACAGTCAAGACTAGGGTAAAGTAAGGGACTGTTGGTCAACTTAGCTATAACACAAAACATTATTGAAAGATGGGTAACCTTTTAAGTATGTGTTTTTTTATCACTTTTAAATTTGATATTAAGACTTGCCGAGTCTTGAACCGAGTGCGCTTATTCCTACTCTAAAGTCTAGAATCGCAAGTAATTTTAGGTGGAGTCTGGATGTTTTTTAAAATTTTTATTAAGGTCCAGAAAGAACATACTTCTTCCTCCATAAAATGATATGGGTGGCGCTTAAAGCCCAAACATACTTTGTTGTCAATAGAAAGCTATTTTTCAAATAACTTATTTGGAGTAATTTACTTTCAAAAGTTTTTTTGGCGGGTCAGTTTCTGTCGTTTCGCGGCCCGGACCTGGAACGCGATCCGCCAGTTGCCGGCCATTAGTCTAGACTCCAAATGAACGAGCTAAGCGATTGACGATATATTCGGGATCGATTTTTAATGATCGATGTACATATACACATTTATCAATGATAAACCAGTAATTCGATATTCTGAAGTAGAATTAAGCAAATTAACAAATAAGTCTTAACTCTTCTAAGGCTAGAGAAGCTCTCAGATTTATTATTTCGGTGAAAACTGCTGACAATTATTAAGCAGGAATGCTAGAATTAACATTTCCGGGAGAGGTTGAACTCAGTAACCTCGTCAAGTATACGCTTAAAGCCCTGTATTAAATTTTAGAAGCAAATTCTAATTGTTTTAATTAAAAGTCAAGTAAACAATGTTCCCGTTTTTGCCAATTGGAGACAAAACAGTAGAATATTGTGTTTAAGTTGGATGATGAACGAATAAGTTTTGTGTACAAACACACCCTTGACAAACTTGATTTCAAATAGACAACTATCCAGAAGTCAGACATAAATGTTCGACTAACATAAATTAGAAAATAAGTACATACCCAGATGTAAATTTTTCTTATCTAAATCTATAGGTAGTAGACCTCACAAAAGAAATAATTTTCTAATTGTAATATTGCAATTATACATTTCGGGGAATAATTCTCCATATTCGAAAAAATCAAAAAAATCAATAAGGCTCAATACCCGTGATAGACAAATTATTTACATATAGTAGGGACGTTCAAAATTGGTATAGTACGCAACAAAACTGTCGCATTTACTTTCTTCGGTAAAGATCTAGATGATGGGGGTGGGGGGGATCAAATGAGGAGGTCTCCCCCACCACTGTACCATAAAAAATTCGTGGAGGTCTTACCCCCATAAAAAATTATAGGGGTTCAAAGTTAATAATTTTTATACAGTTCTAGGCATGTAAATATTTATATAGTCATTCTTAAACAATATTCAAAGGTAAAACTAATGAAAAATACATAAAAATATTGAGAAAGTTATATAAAACTTTATCAATAGGGTAGGTTAGGTTTGGTTAGGTTATCGGGTTTTGTTCAAGTGACCATCCTCTTTCGATCCCCCACCTCCACCCGCTTGAAAATAATTGTTTTATTAAATTTTATTTGAATTATAGTGTATGAAAGTTGTCAAAATAATCAACTTTCAACCCCCATAACTTTTTATGGGGTTTTACTCAGGTGACCACCCTCTTTCGATCCCCCCTACCCCACCCCCATCTAACTCCCATGACTTTTTATGGGGGTGCGACCGCTACGACCTTTTTGTGGTAGAGTGGTGGGGGAGACCTCCTCTTTCGATCCCACCCACTCCCACCCCCTTCGGAGGTGGGGGCCATCATCTAGGCCTTTACCCTTTCTTCTTTCAACTTACTAGCTAGACTAGAGCGGTTACTGTCGTTACTGACACAACGCGTACTTAAACATAGGGAATATCGTAAGTATATGAAAGAGATGTAAGAGAGAAATTGCAGCGGACACTAATAAAGAAAAGAAGTAACATTACACCAATTAATGTGTAACAGAAAGAGATACAAACAAGCACAATTTGAGAATGTTGCCAGCATTGAACTTTAATGAAAGTTCTCAGGAATTTTGGAAAGCGAAGATGCTTATTTGAAGATATTATTCCAACCAAGTAGTTATAAAACCGATCCTAATCTTTTCGTACCTAAGCAACCTCTAACCGCGCATCGCTTACTATTATTCACCTCGTCTGTAGTACTTATGAAGCATTTCCTAACTTAACAAGGGCGTGTTCAAAACGCAGCAAATGACTACAGTCCCAAGTGGAAACAAGATGAAAGATACGTCAATTCCCACAGACAATTTATTGCGAACATTGACAGTTTTGATGGTCCCAACTATACGTAGAAGTTTGTACGGAAATTTCAGCGCACAAGTCGAATTGGCACTTGACCGATTTGTTTTTATACCCAAACAGTAGTGCATAATTACCCTTTAAAAATATTCATAGTATTGTTTTGATGTCGAAATACAGAAAAAGATTTATGGGCAAAATTTACTTTAAATTGCTTCTTGTCTCTCTATTTAATCCACTTTTTTTTCTAAACCATCCCACGCGTAAATTACATTTCATTTTGAAATGTGTAAACATTGGTAATATATGTAAAATAAATGCCCAATAAATAACTTAGGCTTCTAATCTTCTCAAAGCAGTTGACTTTGAACCATTTCTTTAACAAAATTTGTACCATTAACTAGTACTTTAGCTCGTATTTTCTTATTAAACTGGTTATGGGATTATTTTTATCATTTAGTAATTTTCCTCTTCGGCTTAAACACATCCACTCTAGGTCCCAGAATATGAACTTTGGAACCAATTTTAATTATATCTCGATATAAATCCACTCAATTTGTACTTTTATTTAATTAATTTCATAGAAGCTATTTGAAAGACTAAGGGACACTTGGTTTCGATATGTAGAAATTGTGTGTGAAAGAAATGTCAATTAACAGTAATTTAATGGTTGTATTGTACGATATTTACAGTTTAAAGCATTTTAGTTAAAAAGCTTTTCATGCGAATGAAAGAATGATTCCCCCTGATGAATATTTCGAGTTGTTACTTGAAATTTCTACTTGCGACTTGAAATTTCGAGATATAACTCGAAACTTCAACTTATAACACTAAATGCTTATTGAATCGCAACCTGGCGTAACCTAACTGAATCCCAACCTAATCTAAGACAATTTTAAGGAGAGACAAGAGTACTGCAGTACTGTTTCGTTCGTGTTCGTCACAACATTGATTGGTATAATTATAGAAGATATCACAAATGGCGTGGTGACCGCCATCTGTAGTACGATGCTACATTTTAGGATTATGTATGCTCCAGCTAGGTCCTGTGTTCTGTCGGAGCTGCCTGCGACGCGCTGATGAGATCCAAAAAGATCGAAATCTCTAACCTCGTCTGGCAGTTTCGACAGAATACAGACCACTTCGAATTATTTTGTTTGGTATAATTATGAATAACGCTAAAAGGCTGTGTGGGTCTGTATGAACTGTTAGGTCCTAGATCCAGACGTTTTATTCGGCAATTGCGGTGACATCTTTATTGACAACATGAGCAGTGAAGATTTTAGCCACAGTTGCCAACGAAACGTTGGGACATAACAGTTTATTTAGACCATTCTACGATACCAAACCCTGTTGACATTTTTGAACTGTGTAAATTGATTAATTGAAGATGTAAGTAGCTCCTGGTAAAGAAAATTATTTATACAAGGCCATCACATAATGACAATTATGCATCATTATCAATAAGAATAGTTGATAATTGTGAATATTTTTTCAAATGAAAATTACAAAAACCGGAAAATTCTGGAAGGGCATTGTAATTTTTATAAACAAAATATAAAAACAGAAGGTCATACACTATTCATTAATCTCACAAGCAGGAATGAAAATTAAAATTAAAAACTAATAAAAAATTTGGATAAAAAGTTCAACAGAAGTGAGCACACTAATGTGTCATTAATGCGATCCATTTGTTAACTGATGTACTTGAACGAAAGTGATTATGAAGTGAAGCTCCAATATGGACTAATTTCTTGTAAGATTACTAATTTCGTCCGCATTTTTGTGTTTAATTGTAATTAATATTATGAATGGGAATGTACACAAGTTTGTTTGTTTGTTTATTACGATTTCACACCTTAACTTGTACACCTTGTACACACATTGTCAGATCTGCAGAAAAGGACCCTTTATCCAGAAAAAATACTGTTCCTGCGGGATAGAAAAATTAGTTTTATGTGGTCGTCGATGATCTTTGAGACGTTTTTAGGACTTTAACGAGAGCGAAGTCGAGGATAAAGGCTACATGGAGAAAATGAAAAAAGAAAATTTACCTAAATATTAAAGCGATATTTACAATTTATCCTACTAAATATATATATATATAAAAATTATAATTTGAAC
>NW_020442313.1:1284409-1290134 GCF_000699045.2 Agrilus planipennis
TTAGTTGATATTACAAATTAAATTGTAATAATTAAAAAACTTGAAATAATCTTAAAAAAAACATGTTAAAATTGAGATTATTACAAGTTACCTAATAAATTATGCTATTTCTACGGCAGATGTAGTCATTTACAACCGAAAATTGTAATTTTTACGTTATCATAAAAATCTAGTTTTCTTCGTGTAGTTAAATAGTTCTATGTCAAAACACAAAAAGAGCTTGGAGAGTAGGTACTAATGCAAATAATCAGAAAAATTAAGCTTTCTATTTGTTAAACTCAAGGGTGTGTTACACAAGAAACAAAGGAAAACGAGACGATAAGAACTATGAAATTCATTTGAAGTTCTTCCAATCTTTCTGTTTTTGTTGTTGTGTCGTTGATCATTTTACCATTTTCTTGTTGTTCTTTTTATTTTTTACATATAGATACACGTATATATTTATCAACAAACTTTAATAAATGAAATCCTTCTTTCAGGTTTTTAGGAAATGATTTCCGTAATTTCTCATGCTTCTAAAACATCGTATTCCCAAAATAAATTGTTTGGAAAACTTGCCATTAATAACCGTATTGAAATTTTCCAAATGGAATTTTTTTTGATAACTATGAAAAATTAAAATCGTTTTGTTATTTGTAGGTACTACAAGATTTCGCTATTTCTTTCTCATTTGCATTTGAAGATAAATTATGAAACGATTTCGGCATGTTTTACTATGTCGTAGTAACGTCATGTTTTTTACGATAAATACCACAAATCTGAAGGACACAAGACATACCGGAGGTCATTATAACATTTAAAGAATTGACCTATTACCTACCTTAATATATTTTCAATAAACCGGATACTATAATATGTACATTATAATCGTTGTATGACGTCACTTACTTACGAATATTGAAAGTTCAAGCCAAGTTGATGATTATGTCGCATTAACTATAACAATCAATTAAACGAAAACGAAGTAAATACATGTCTCGTAAACAATTATGATTCACAAAAAAATACGAATAATTAGAAATTTGCCGTTTACAAAAATGTACCTACGCAAATATTTATTCCGTTTTAATGGCTAAACAGGTGTTTTTTAGAGTGTTACTGATAGATGCATGCGTTAATAAAACTATATAGCATTAATTAATTAGCTCAAGCAATTAAAAAGAGGACCAGTATTTAGGTATAGCAAGAGAGTATCCAGTGATATAAAAAAATGTACCTCAAAGATGCAAATAACAAATTCACATTGCTAAGAAAGGTTGAAAGGACGATCTAAAATTAGGCGCAGCGCAGCTTTAGTTTTAGTTTAAGGATGGGCTCCAAAGATGTCGTAGGGAGTAACAAAATGTAAGGTTGGGGTTCTGGAGTTTGACCATTTGAATGAATCCGAAGAAGCGGTTCGGTAAAGGCGAGTTCCACAATACTCTATAGAATTGAAATAACGCAATTAAGTGATAGTTCATAGGCCTTGACAAGGTCTTATAAGGATATCTGTTTGCTAAACTGAAAAACATAAACATTTGTGTGTTCTATTTTCACCAGTTATTATGCTAGTGGGTCCCTGAGATCTATACGTTAGGCAAAGCCAGAGGGTAGGAAGTCGTAGGAATATGTGGCTGGTGGTTATTGTGAGATTGACGAAGTGAAGACAAAAGAGAAATGAGAGGTTGCATCTATGGAATATTATTACTCCCCCAGCATTTGATCAAATGATCCAAAGAATATAAACAAATAATTATCAAAACAGATAATTTTATTCAGTAAATATCCAAATTTCCGCCATCATATGTAGTGACCCAATATAATATATACTAACTGATACGTAATTAGTTTAAGTTTCTTTTTGTATTGGTAACTTAAGAGTATCATGACCTCCTTCGACTCTATGGGTTCGCTGATCTCATTTTTATTTATGTACTTGTACATTTAATGCCCACATACATATTATGGGATATTTAAAGTATTTCGTTGTTATGCAATGTTACATTAAGGTATCTCCACACCTGTAATAGAAGTCTAAAGATAAGTTGCCTATGTGTAGGTTCGTGTCAACGTAAATGTCTTTCAAGGTTGAGGTCACCAATTTTATGGACTTGCTATACCGCGGCGAGGGGCAATTACAGAATGCAGTTTCGTTGCAATCGTGTTTGGAATAAAACAGTCTGAAAGGTACAAAAAGCAATCTGACCATTTTTGTATTTTTTCAAATTTTTGTTCTGATATGTGGAACTAATTTCTTTGTAATGTAAAATCCAAGAAGTCTTTTGGTAGGCTTTAACAACAAAAAAAGAAAATATTGTTGAAACTATTTGAAAATATCTTATTATCTTTGTGGTTGTTATCTGTTAAATTTTTAATCTAGAAAATGGATAAGCATGGACTCAGGATAGGAAGGGGTAGACAGCCCAGCGTTCAACCAGTGTTTGGACTGACTTATGACGATGGTATTCATCCAGGTCTAAAATTAGGACATGTAGCGCAGGGTTGGAAAAAACAGTTTTTTTCTGAATTAATATGTAAGCACAGTTTAAAACACTTTAATACATGCTTTATTTAGATTGTGCCAACGTTGATGTAACGGTGGCACCTTGTTATTCTTACTAAAAAATTTTTGTAGACAATTTTACGAAAAATTAATTAATTCTTTTTTTTTTTNTATTAATCTATGGAAATATGTCGATATTCCCTTATTTATTGATGTACTCAATACTTATATCTTTCTGACTGATTCATAATTAGACGGAGAAAATAAAAAATGAAAATTTACCTAAATATTAAAACAATATTTACAACTTATTACACTAGCTCGTTGCTTCGTAAGTGAAAATAATAACAATTACAATTTGGACCCGAATTTGCAAAAATACAATCCCAGCAGAAACAAATTTACTAGGTATTTTAGTTGTTATTACAAATTAAATTGTATTAAGTAAGAAACTTGAAATAATTAAAAAAAAATGTCAAAATTGAGATTATTACAAGTTACCTAATAAATTCTACGATTTCTACGGCAAATTCAGTCATGTACAATTGAAAATTGTAATTTTTGCTTTGCTATAAAAATTTCTCCGTATAACGAAGTCGAAAATTGAGATTATTAGATGTTACCTAATAAATTCTAATATTTCTACGGCAAATTCAGTCATTTACAATTGAAAATTGTAATTTTTGCTTTGCCATAAAAATTTGTTTTCTCCGTGAATATGTAAGCAGAGTTTAAAATACTTTAATTTTAATATTGCGAATTATCTCTGATGATGGTATTAAACTATTGTTTTTCTCCACCTAACTGCCGATGCGATGATTCCTTATTTTCTGTTTAAATACTAAAAATTGACTGTTTTGATTTCGGTGCAATGGTTTACTCCGACGAGGAATGCACATCACAAATATCTACGTATGTATCTAGTTTCTAAACCAAGTTCAAGGAAATCATGGCTGAGCTTATTTGGTAGTTAAATCTGTTCTATACTCACTTCGTAAACACGATTAAGTAACACTAATCGATTAATTTGTCGATAAATAACCTTCGTCTTCTTTCATATTCGTTAATTTATGTACATACAGAAAAAAATATATTACATTAAAAAAAAGGTGTGAGTATAATTATGTATGTATGTATATTTTCGGTAAAAGTATTCAAGCAATGTTTTCGACTACAGGCAATAGTCAACAAGTGAGTGCTGTGAGCGCAACTTTGGATGTATATGGTGCAAATTCCGTCGATACTTATCTCATATACTTAATGTTTTTGAGATTATTTAAAATGTTATGTTATTTGACATCTTGGGACATTTCAAATTTAGTGACTAAAATACGTTGAAAATTATTGATCTTTTAGTTGTTTCATCATAAATGTTTTATAATTATCGCATATTCTTGGATTTTGAATTTTGAGATTAGGAAGTTGAGGTATCTCGGAATTCTGATACTTATATTTAGAATCATAGGATCATGAATATTAGATCACAAGAAAACAAGCAGTACCGATCTGCTACTGGCACACATTTTTAATTTTTAATCAATTGTTTCTGCTAGTGTTTTAACAACCTGAAGATAAATAGCAAATATCATCTCAAAAATTTATTCTTTAACTTTAGACTGACTGCTGATATATGTTGAAACATGTACATTATTATCCCCAATATATACAGTGGAATTCGTTTATTATGACTCTTCTTATATCGATTAACCGCTTAATATGAAGTAATTGCAGTGTTACGTTTGGTTTTCATATTAAATTCTCTATAGGAAAGTTTGGATATAATGACTCCGTTTAAAATGACATATCGTTCATTATAACTGATTCTCAAGAAATCATATCCGACTATAGCGACCCAAATGATTAATAATAACATTTTCGCTCATTTTTTTAACCTTTCTTATGTGTATTGATATTACAATTCACCGTTCTTTTTCTTTTTCTATTAATAAATACATTCCAGTTGTAGTTTTTTCTCTCTATTAAACTAAATAACTAACCAAAATAGAAAATTGTTTATTTTCTAAGACTATGCGTTGTATGACGCCCGCTTAGTATGACGTGTTTGTCTTTTCCCTTCGGTGTCATTATAAGCGGATTCTACTGTAAGTATAAAACACAATATGTCATAAAAAATACATGTATTGTATTCACGGCAACCTAATCAGCTGATAATACCACTGTGCACTGAAACAATATTGTCTGGAATACAATAAGAGCATACATTTTATCTTGAAACATTGTGTATCTTATTTTGGTTATTATTCTTCAAACGCCTGTCTTTTTATCAATTTTAGGAATTCTCTTGAAAAAAAAACTGACACTGTACAGTCTTTTTAACGTTTAAACGTTGAAGTGGATAATTAATGCATAATATTCTCCACCTTAGTATAACTGTACACTTTGTGGATTTATAGTTTCATCGAAGGAAACCTTTTTTGATAACCTGCTAAAACCGGGTTATAAATTCGCAGGTAACATTAACCTACGATTTTATAGTTACTAATCCGCTAATTTATTACGAACGAAAACGGTACAGGTCTAGAATAACAAAAATCAAATTGAAAATGTAGGTAGGTACTAGGTACTTCCCTGACATATTTATGTTAATAAACTTTGTTTGAATATTCTTTTTACTATTTCGGTTTTTATTAATGTTTCTTTCTGGTTAGAATATAAATGGTATAATTTAGATTATATGCTGATGACCCGCCATTAATGTGTGTTGTGTTTTTCAATTTTGTTACATATTGTCCACATATTTACTTCTTTGGTGAACAGTGCTTTCAGTTTTGGTTTTAGTCCCAAACTTAACACGCAAGAACAGGACTAGAAGTATTTGAGCAAGACCAAGACCGAATAAGCAAGACCAAGATTGGGGCAGTCATCACTAGTTCCTTGCCAAACGTTTTCTGACAAAAACAGATATTAGTTGAAGTATCTTTGTTATCTACATCAATGGATATTTTCTTTTACAAGACATATTCACTGTTTTTTGTTTAATAAAAGTACATCATCATCATTATAAGATCGTCAATCTTAAGACTGGTTGGACACGCACTTCCGCTCTTTCCTATCCTGAGCTAATCTTTGTATTTTCCAACACCTTTTGCCATCTTTCTGGTAGTAGCATAATTCCACGCTCATAAAATTTTTGGTCTTTGCTGGCAAAAAACTGATCGAGGAGGTTTTTGACCTCCTCATTTGAGGTGAAGGTTTTACCGTCTAAAAAATTTTGGAGTGACC
>NW_020442313.1:1291142-1309715 GCF_000699045.2 Agrilus planipennis
CAGTGTTCACAACCTGAAGCGAGGAAACTATCGTACCTGTAGCGTAGAATTATCGTACATGGAGCAAAATTATCGTACTTTTCAAAATAATCACTATAATTAGTAAATTACTCGTATTAATCGTGTAAAAAGACAGATCTGAACTACCCCCAATCTTTAAATTAAAAATCAATAATAGATAGAAAAATACTTAGATATAGGGGGCGGAGGTATTTTAGTGGGGTGTTTTAGACGTTAGGCTATGGTTAGTGACTGCATGACTACAATCACAAAACTGTGGATAGGAAGACCATCGACCCATGTTGTGACCAACACCAAGGGATGTTACCTGCCGAGGAAAAACCTACATACTAGCATGATAACGTTCTTTTGTTGCAGGCACGTTCTTCTAAATTTAACACTGCGAATAACAAAAATGTTTATAGCGCTGTGAGCAAAAAGAAAAAAAATATTTGCGAATAAAAAAAATGTTCGTGATATTGTCTGAGAGGGTAAAAATAAAATAAATTTTGAATGCATGAAAATTATCGTACAACCTGCGTACGACAATAAAATGATATCGTACATCGTACGTAGACAAGAAATTATCGTATATGTACGATAATTATCGTTCGGTTCCGAACACTGTCCTTAACTATTTGCGAACAGTAATCTAATCTAGGTCTACATCTACCCCTCCTAACTTCCATTTCTGCCTCTAATATGTTTCTGACTAGACATTCATGCCTGAGAAGGTGTCCTACCAATCTATCTCGCCTATTTCTTATTAACTTCCATAGAGTCCTCTGTTCTCCTATTATTTCTAATACCTCATCATTTCTAACCATAATCCACGGTATCCGCCGCGCCCACTGTCCATGTTTCGCACCCGTACATATTTATTTTTTATTTTAAATTCGTACAGGGATACAGAATAGGTTTAGGCAATGTTTGCCTATAATTGACGATTGCTGGCACAATGATTTGCAATAAGTTGCAATCAAGAACTGAAAAAGAGAAATGTAATTTTTCCAAATGTGGAATCATCGACTTGTTGAAAAACGTATTAAAGTTCATTGTAATATTCACTTCCTCGTCGGTGAATATAAATAACCTTAATGATGTCGTTTTTCCATTACGCATAGTAACAATCATTATTATGTGTTACCATTGGTCAGTTACCTTATTCGACCTTTTGTTAAATGTGACATTTTACAAAGCTCAAGGCAAACTCGGACGTAGGGCATACCATTCTGAGTGTAACGCGACGCCAAATTGCAACAATAACCGAGTGAGCGTCGGTGACTTAAAAAAAAAGTCATAACGACTTCGAGTGCTTTTATTTTTCATTTTCCTGTAATCACCACAATCAATTATCTACCTCCTTAAAGCACTTGACATTGACATTTGAAATGAAAAAATCTAAATAAGGATAATTACATGTTCCTACATACTCAGATACTCCAATGCAACATTACCTGTAACAAGTGACCGAAGATGTACGGAAATTCCCGCAGTTGTCTGCGGATACAATTAAAGGCATTTTAGTTATAAAGCATCCACCTAGAATTGCAACTTATTTTATTGGAAAAACTGAAAAATAAGGGTAATAATAACGGTTATTGCCGAGGATTGAAACCATTTATATACCCCAACCTTCTACTTAGTAAGGAGCAAGACCAAAACCAAGATCAGACGAACAAGACCAAGACTAAAATCAAGATCGAATATGTGAGACTAATACCAAATACTCAGGATTAAATGAAAAATTATTATCTATATATGGTGGATTTACGAGTTAAACCACTTGAAGCAACCTTAATATATTCTTTTCTTCGAACAAAACACTTTTTGTATTTGAAATTTTCAGTTTGCTTTACTAGATTTTAACAATAAATATATAAAAAAAAAAAACTTTACCACTGTTTGGAAAAAGTTATCTATAAGAATGTCCTTAGAGTAAGTGTTCTTTTTTCCTATGTCTGTATAATACATGGTTAAAATGTAGAAACAAACTACAGTGTAAACTCTATATAACGACACTTAAGGGACTGAACATTTTTCGACGTTATAAAGAGTGGTCGTTAAATGGAGAGAAATAAAAGATATTATTTTACTATTATATAATAAAATGCATTTACCAATATAGTACACATTTTGCACACGAACATTATTATTCATACATTGCGTATAGCCTGTTATCTTCGTCTGATGTTTTTTGCTGCTCCAATATTTTAATTGTATTTTGTTACGTATCTTACTCATATCTTGAGATACTGCTGGATCAATTTGATTATATAAAAAGTATTTTTTTAATAGTTTCGCTGCATCAAGTGCTTGTTTGATGCTTGGTGGAGGGACAGGATCGTCTTCTTCAACAACGTACACAGCTGCAGTTCTTATCTATTTCGGCAACTTAGAAAGTACTGCTCAATGATTTATAATGCCGCATTGTTGTCGTTAAATAGAGTGAGCGTGACGCTACATAGAGTGTAATATTGTATAGAAAACAATGTAAACCAACCAAAGTCAAGCAATTTCGACGTTTTAAGGAGTTTGCCGTTAAATCGAGTGACGCTATAAAGAGTTTACACTGTATATTTAAAAAAATACTTTAACACTGTTTGGAAAAGGTTATCTATAAGAATGTCCTTGGAGTAAGTGTTCATTGTTCCTATGTCTGGATAATACATGGTTAAAATGTAGAGACAAACTGTTTTCATTCGATTTTTTTTACTTCTTTCAAGTACCTTGTACTATTTATGCATTGGAGGAAACGTAAGCCCTCGAGTTTTCAAAACTCTCACAACTATCGGCACTATTTTCATTAAAAGTTATGACAAGCTCCCAAGTATGACAGAAAATAACAGCATATAAGACAATTATTTTGTCATTAAGTAGAAAAAATTGTGTTTAGAAGAATTATTAAAACAACCTAAGTATCAGATTAAATAACCAAGACCAAGATTTAATACGCAAGACCAAAATCAAGACTAAGACTAAAAATATTTGACCAAGAGTCTTATTCAGCCTTGGTCTTGGTCTCGTTTTGCTCATTTTTACTTCTACTGTAATTTTTGGAAACCCCCGGACATTTCATAAAACAGGCACTGAAACAATTTGGCATTACCCCGAAAGAATATTCATTCATGTGTTAAAAAACTGTTCAGTTATTACGCCTTTGACCATACATGCGCGTAGTAGTGGATGAAAAGGCGTATAAGGGCAGTGAACTAGAATTTCATGCGTTTTTATATGAATGAATGCGAATTCAAGCGAAGGTTGAAATTTAAAGAATACTAGCTGGAAAATCAAGTAGGTCGTTATAATGAGCCGGTTCTGACCAGCACAGAACCGAACTCAATATTAATACCTAATAAGAACAAATCACAATTTTCATAAAACAAAGGGATTTAAAAGAGTGGATGTATTACTTTTTAAATTTTTGGAAAATTTCCAATGGACAACGTGCTCAATACTCATTTTAACATTTTAAATATTAATTGAGATATAATTTATTATTAATTACATCCATTACATTTATCTAAGATTCTTATAAAACCATTAACGGTTTATGTTTTTTAAAAGTAATAAATAAAGTATTTTTCCGATCAAAAAGTCGATAATCCTTCATTTAGGTGTAAGTTAAGGGCGTCACATATATCTCGATATTGTTAATAAAGGCGAAAAATAAACATCCTTTTGTTACAATTGCGCGTCGTATATAATAATTTCGTTTCAGAATAATAATCCCGTTCGTAAAACAGTCGTAAAATTACATATTTTTCACGAGATGACTTTGCATGATCCATACTTTAAAGGTAAAGGTTAACCAGGCATTATAAAATTAGACAGTTTTATGTACATAAACTAGGGTCATTTAGTATGTAGTTAATATGCCACTTTTACTAAAAAAAATAAGGTAAAAGTGAATTAATTACAATGTGTCTCTATCTATTTTCGATTTAGAGGTGATAGAACAGAAATATTAGACGTAAAATTTTCATAAACACTTATTTTAAACCTAAGCACAAGTACAAGGGGAAAGTGTTTTCACTTTTAGGATTAAAAAAAAGAATAACGGTTAGGATTAAAACAACTTCTTGTCTTCTTTTGCTTAGTAAGACAAGAAGTTGTTTTGTATACCAAGTTTTTTAGCAGTAAAAAATATAATAATTACATGGGATAGGCAAAATTTACATTTCTAAACTGTTACTGATCAGCCATTTTTATTCCTTCTATGTTGCGGTATTGTTGCCGTTGTCGGCCATTAAAATTTTCAGTGTCGGCCATTATAATTTTTTAATTGTTGCGATATTGTTGCCGTTGTCGGCCATTAACATTTTCAGTGTCGGCCATTATAATTTTTTAATTGTTGCGATATTGTTGCCGTTGTCGGCCATTAACATTTTCAGTGTCGGCCATTATAATTTTTTAATTGTTGCGATATTGTTGCCGTTGTCGGCCATTAACATTTTCAGTGTCGGCTATTATACATTAAAAATTTGGCGCCAAGGAAGGCATCAAAGTATAATTACGAATTTTCATCCAAATGCAATAAGGTCCGTCTCTGGACGTTGACGTAGCGGGTATTCCCTACTATAAAATAAGGATACCCTGCCAATCAACTACCGCTAAGAACAGATGCCATGTTATCTTTCTGTATTACAAAAAAGAGGAAACAGGATTCTGCACGAAACAAAAAGAGTGCAACACGTTTCTCTCGAAGGCTCTAACCTTGATTGGTTAATTTTTAAAAAATTATGGGGAAATCCACTGCACTTGGGTTTATCTTAAGGATAATTCGTGATAACCTTTATATTCCTCCTTCCATATTTGTATATGCGTATTTCACTGAACATCTTTATGAAAGCAAAATACTTTAAAATTAAGATATTCATCAAACGTAAATACTTAGCGTTGTAAATTCATGTTAGCCATTTCGCATACACAAATTTATTTAAATTATCTGCTTGAATTGGATTTTAAGTAAATACGTGTAAATTGTCCTTTATGTTGCATTTTAAAATACTATCCTTCCCACACTTTAAGCATTTATAATAAGGATGACTAAATTTTGGGGACCCTGGGTCAATGATTTTTCCCAATTACTTACTGCAAATACCTAAATGTAAAGCTTTTAACGGAAAGAATGAAATATAAAGTAACCAAAAAAAGCTTTTCTATTTTTAGGAAACTATATTCAGTTCAATTCAGACTTAATAATACATAACCGTATTTTTTTTTTACATATAGTGTAACATTGTTCGATTTTTCTCTTTTTTTATTTTGTAAAACACTGTTTATCTTTTCTACTTATAGTATGTGAGTTTTGATCTCCCTTGGGTTTTAGTAATTATCTATGCATTTCTGTACATAAAATGAAAAACATTTTCTTACCTCTAGTCCATGATAGGTATTTGGAAATCCACATTTCCATTAATTTTCATTACACTTGTGTACTAATTTTAAAAGAAAATATTGTTCGCGCCTGATAATACACTTTCATAATTGAGTAAAGATAAGACCCATTTATTAAACGAACACTTTTATGCATTTATTTTTAAAATAATTATATGTGTAATTTACAATAATTACTATTTACAAAAACATTATTAATTTAGAAATAGTGTTGAAATTGATGCACTGCGCGACCTCTTGTGTGGAAATGCTACATGAACGATGACGCCATCATAGGACGCCATTCCTTTTTAAAAACACTGCCTAACTACCTAACCTTAAAAATTTTAAAAATATATTCGTATTCTTCAAATTTTAATTACTTTATTAAATACCTAATCATGGTGAAATTAACTGCAGAAATAATTCAGAACTCGATGCAGTACATAAATCCTGTCAAAGATAGAGAATTAGATTTGAGAGGTGAGCAATAAATTCTGAGTTTTTCTTGGTAAACGACACGATATTTTGTAGGTTATAAAATTCCCGAAATTGAAAATTTAGGGGCCACAGGAGATCAGTTTGATACAATAGATTTCTCTGATAATGATATTCGAAAGTTGGATGGCTTCCCTTATTTAAAGAGATTAAAATGCTTACTTCTAAACAATAACCGAATAGTGTAAGTTGTTTTCACTGATGATTATAGAACTGCATAGAAGTAACACTTTGTACAATATTCTTTTTGCATGCAGACGTATTGCTGAACACTTGGAGGAGTATGTTCCAAATATAGAGAGTATAATTTTAACAGGCAACCACATAGAGGAGCTTGGAGATTTAGATCCATTAATATCTTTAGAGAAACTTACATGTTTGAGTTTATTACACAATCCAGTTACTGCAAAGCCTCATTATAGACTATATGTCGCTTATAAGTTCCCACAATTGAAGCTTTTAGATTTTCGTAAGATTAAAATGAAAGAAAGAGAAGAAGCAAAAGCTCTCTTTAAAAGTAAAAAAGGTAAAGAGTTACAGAAAGAATACAGCAAGAAATCCAAAACTTTTGTACCTGGTGCTAATATTCCAAGTTCCAATCAAAGTAAGTGCTATTTAGAAGAACATAAATTGCTTTAGAATGCTTTAAATTTATTGATTGTTATTATTCTTAGGATTATCTGAGCAAGAGATTAAAAAGATCCGAGAAGCTATATCAAAAGCAAATACACTTCATGAAGTTGAGAAATTGCAAAAATTGTTACAAGCAGGGCAAATTCCAGACCAGACAGAACAGAATGGAACTGCTCCAAATGGTATGTTCTAATAAGTGTTTATTTGGGAAGAAAGTCTTCATTAAATATTGTAATAAATAAGTGCCATGTAAGTAATTATTTATGGTTTTCAGGTGATTACACTGAAGACATGCAAATGGATCAGACTTAAGGTAATAATAATTTGTGCAAGATAAAGCAATTAGCTCACTCTTCGAACAACCTTTTTGTTTTTTATTTTAAATTGTCATTAATTATAAATGACAACAAATTGATTCATTATCATCAAGTGGCTAATTGTATTAAGTTGATAAGAATAATTGTATACTACACTATTAAGATCGATATAACAAATAAAGAAAAGGTTGAAGCGATAAATCACAAAGGTTTTTTTATTTTATTTATGTGATTAATACCAGTTTACTTTCAGTATTTTTGAAATTCTTTTTTCAGCAGTTGTATATGTGATTTTAGCGGTTCCGTACAAATATGATGTTGATAAAAGATGTTAATTCAATTTATTTATTTTTAATAAATCTATATTAAATCAGATTTTGATTTGATTGTGAAGACTGATCTTCATTTACCTCTTTTTAATCCAGTTTCTATTCTTAACATGTCCTAACTAGCCTTTGTGTATCAGGTGTTGACGTTTCGCACTCGTCTATAGTGTTGTTCATAACTTTTAATAATCCTTTTCGAACATCATAATTAATTGTTTGCGAGTACAGAAATGGTCTCTTTTTGTTAAAAGTAACCATTTACTTATTAATGAGCAAAGAGAGTGTATAAGTGAGACTATATTAAAAAAAAGGTAGTACAAAAATTAAAATAGTTATGGTTGAATACATCCTAAATAAGTACCTATGGTGTAATATGTGGTGAATACTACCGGATATTTCATTAATGTTAAAGTGTCAGGACGATCAGTTGGATTCCTTTGTAACATTGCATCGATCATAGTTTGAATTTGTAAACCGTCTTCGTAGAGATTAATATTTATTTGTTTTCTGTGTCCAGAAGCAACAGCTAATACCACATTTGAAATCTGAAGTAAAATATTACTTTTAAATCAAAAAGCACCCTATTTTGTCTTTTTAATAGGATTTTTATTCTTTGTCTACCTAAGTTTTTGATTGAACACATTATAAGTTCTAAAAATAACTTGAAATTATTCTTTTCTACTTTTGGTCAGTACAGACTGACGCTTAACTTTGTTGTTGTTTGTAAAAATTTAAAAAAGGTTAATAAATAATTAGAAAAACTTACGCTTCCATCAAACATTTTTTCTAGTGCGCATAATTCATACAGTAAACACCCCAATGCCCAAACATCAGACTTTATATCATAAGGGTGACCGTCACACATTTCAGGAGCCAAATAATTAGTAGTCCCTATTACCGTGTGTGCTTTCCCATCACTAAAATCAGAGTAAATTGTAGCTTTTAATACGATTATGTCTTTAAGGAGTTTTTAGTACTTGAAAAGTGTTTTTGAAATTCCAAAATCGCCAATTTTTACAACGTCCCCTTTTAATCCAGTCATAAAAATATTTTCAGCCTTTAAATCTCTGTGAATAATGTTCTTCTCGTGGATATGATTTAAGGCGTTTAAGATTTGACAAAAGATGCACATAATGGTCTAAAACACGCAGCTATTGAAAATACAGGTACGTTAAAAATGAAATAAGAAAGTTATATTTAGTAGGACTAATCCACGTATGAATGTTATTTCATTAATTTAAGTGTTAAGTGTTATTAAATAATTATACGGTTAATGTCCGATTTACAACTAACTGTAATCTTTTCTATTACTTTTCAGTTTGAATTCTTTGGCTGCTTATATTTCCTTTTGTAATTTTCGCGGGGTTTTAAAGATGGCTAGAAATGACACTAATGACATGCGCAGAAATGACAATGTTAGTTCGTAAGATTTCGGTAAGATGGCAGAAGGTATTCGGAATAAAATGAAATTATGTATCGTATTGAAGTTGTTTATCAATTTATTTGACGTAAAAATCTGCTGCTTCTTTTCTTAATCGAATCTCGTAGTTCATGTTCTGATAGACGAGTGGGTAAAGCTGAAAGTGTGGTTTTTAATAGGAGATTTTTGCTTCATACATATAGGTACTTAAGTGAATCGTTTACTTAAATTATTAGAAACATTCCGGGCAAATTAAACGTGGAAACGTGTGGTTTCACATAAATTTTAAATTGACTGTTATTGTACTACTGTTTGTTAGTACCTTTCTGTACCCAACATGGCGTCCTGGATGATGTTTGGCATTGGGTAAGTCTTTTTCAATTATTGCAACTATTGTGTAGGATGTTAGCGGCGTAAATTAAAGTTTTGATAAATAATAATATAAACTAGTTAAACTAAAATTACCTAGTTCTCTACGTAAAATACAATTTTATTAAAGGCAGGATGAGTTTAGGTACCGACCTACCGACGATGCAAATGTATGATGATTAAGTACTCATGACAAGATAAATTCTTCTAAATCAAGATCGTTACTTGCATGATCCCAAATCCAAATCTAGAGTTATACATTTGATTGTTTTTAAAAAATTAGGAATATTACTTACCTTGATGGGTTAAATGCATACATATACGAATTTAATAAAAAAAAAATGATGACACTTACTGACTGTGGTAAATAATTAGGTCTTGTATTGTTTAATAATTCATGCAGGGTTCCTTTACTTGCATACTCCATAACTATATAAAATATTCCATTAGAGATGTAACTATCGTAATATTGGACGATATTGGGGTGATTTAGGGATTTCAGAATGGACACTTCATTTTTTGCTGAGAGAAGCTGATTGCTGTGTATATCAACTTTAATTTCTTTGAGAACTATTTTCACCTTGTTGTGTTTTCTTTCACATAAAAATACTGTTCTGTTTCAAACAAAATTGTCGGTATAAGGATGAAAAATGAAAAAGTGAAACAGTACAAAACAATATTTTTTTCTTACCCAAATGTTCCGCTGCCTAATTTATCTAAAATATTGAAAGAACCCATTTTTATAAACTTTAATACAATAAAAGTAACAATGTAATGTATGAAATGTGTTAAACACGTCTTATGGGTATTAAATTTAAATTGATATGGAGATGTAAAAAAGTTGGGTCACCTTTAAAATTATCCTATAGACCAGTGTCGTAGTTTGAAAAATTTTGACGTACATTCAAGGAACCCAACGAAACTTTAAAAGGTTTCACCTCCTATAATGAACCCTTTTAATAGGTCTTTATTCGCAAGCAGTTGACTATGTATTGAAAAATGTTGTAGAAAACTGTTCATTGTTTAGAGTTCTGTGACCAAAAAAAGGTCAAATGCGGGCAAATTTTTGGACTTAATCTATCAATTTTATAAAAACTATTTTAATTATTTTTTCTAAGACGATAATTATCTAATTTTTATGGATGATAACAGTGGGTGTTTCAATAGTATAACATATAAAAATTAGTTTTTAAGTAATATAAAAGAGGATAGATTATTAAAATTTATTAAGCACAAATTAATAACTTTTTGTACAAAATCTTGGTACATAAACATAAAAGTAAGAATTTTTGATCAATTATTGTCTAATACGTGTTTGTCGAACTAGCTTTTGTTTTGTCCCTGTACCGTTTTTCGTGACGATGACATCTCATTCTCTCTTACATAAATTATACGCAACATCTGCAGCGTTTTTCTACTACTTCTACCTCAGTTGCTTAATGAGAATATTTGATAATTTTACTAGAACTCTTTTGTTAATCACAATCCTTTTTCTTTAATATCAGAACTACTGGTACATTGTGTTTATCCTTTAAATGAAATTCGGGACCACAATAGTTCCAACTAAAATTATTAATTGAATTAGTGAATCAAACTGTAACTGTGAAGTACAAAGACATTTTTGGTTTACTTCAAGTAGAAGAACTTATTAAAAACAAGAAATGAAGCTCTTTTCTGATTATGTTAGGTTAGGTTAGATTACATTCTTCAATGTTTTGGAACCCAAAGAGAAGTAGGCCAGAGAGGTTGGTAG
Organism: Agrilus planipennis; assembly: GCF_000699045.2. Lineage (NCBI taxonomy): Eukaryota > Metazoa > Arthropoda > Insecta > Coleoptera > Buprestidae > Agrilus > Agrilus planipennis. The sequence goes on from NW_020442313.1 coordinate 1,301,838, forward strand.
GTCACCTTTTCAGGCATGAAGGACTAGTTTGAGACATATTAAAAGTAGCAATAGGTGTCAAGAAGAGTAGAACGAGGTAGACCTAGATTAGATTACTGTTAAGGATGTTAAAGTTTTAGGGAAATGCGAACATTAGCTTAGGATAGGAAAAAGTGGAGGTGCGTGTCCAACCAGTCTTAGGACTAACAACCTTCTGATGATGTTGAAAAATTATGAATATTAAAAAATAAAAATTAATTGATAAGTTTAGACTCAAATCCCAGAAAATCTGAAGTGGAATACTTAAGTAGTGACTTTTTGAAAATTATTTTTATTAAAAATATAAAAAGTAAGGTATAACTTTAGTCGGTATGTTTAAAACTCCAGAAACTATGAAAATGTCACATTAAATAACCATTCATAAAGGTTTCGTTCCGCAATTTAGATATCGAATGTTAAGGACTTACCTGTTCCCGTAAATATCCCTTAGGATCACTCTATCAACAAATAAATCCGAGAATATTGTTAAGTTTTGGGCATTAATATACTCAACACCGTTGTAAACTAATGTCGCAGTTACTTCTTGAACATCTTCCGTAAGTGTTTGATATGTAGCTGCTGCCAATCCGTTTATTTCTTTCGAACTTGTCACGAAGTCGTATAACCTATTATAAAAAAGGCATTGTACGCAATATTCATTTTTTTTTCAGTTTCAAGTAATAACTTACTGACAATTTATCAAGAACGATACCGTGTAGTTTAGGTATTCGATGACCATATAGAGAGTACCTTTAGCGGCTGTAGTTTTTTGCGATAATTTGAGAGAAGCTTGAAGTTGGGAACCTAATAGATAAACAATATATAATATTAAGTTAGGAGGGGTAGAGGTAGACCTAGATTAGATTACTGTTCGCAAATAGTTAAGGATGTGGGCTGTTCTATAGTAGTTTTAGGGAAATGCAAAGTTTAGCTCAGGATAGGAAAGAGTAGAGGTACGTGTCCAACCAGTCTTAGGACTGACGACCTTATGATGATGATGATGTGGTATAAATGTATGAACTAATTAACAGAAACTACAAGAAGTACATTTTAAAGAACAATTACATTAAAGTGGCTCAGTAGCGGGCAGAGTTTAGTGCATAAGTACTTGTACGTGAAAATTTGGTTTCAGTCTTTTCAGGGTTTCGAAGCATTCTAGTGAACATGTACATAGGTGCTGGCAAACGAATTACTTTGTAAAAGTATTTTGTAATTTCTAATTCAATAGGCTTTAAAGCTATTTCAAATTGCTTAGGAACGTTTTGTTTTAAGTCCTCCGAAGGTTGTTTTTAAAAATTTATTTATTTCTAAAAAAACGTTGTGGGGACTGAGAAAGGTTACCAAATTTGTTAGCGAGTTCACGTTTTATTTACTTGTACATTAATACTCGATATAAGCGTTAAATGTTACAAAGTAAAAAGGATGTAGGTTCGCACACCCGAATGGTAAGACGTGTTGGTAACAAATCTAAAGATTTACATTCAAAGAAAAATAAAGAAAACTTAAATGCTAATCGTGCAAAATTGCAGTTTTCCAGTGTGAGCAGACTTGCGTCAGGATATTTTTATATATACCATGATAATGTAGCCTGGATAACTGGAATTTGATTTAAAAATGCACCGGATAGTGATTTTACCTGATACCGGATAACCGAGTGGTTTTGGGAAGCCTGATATATTAAGAAGCGATAGGAATTGTAACGGTTCGGCTATAATAACGAATAATTTAGTACTTATTGGGATCCGTCAAATGGGCATACACCATCTGGTGGCAAAATTTATAACTCGAATGAGGGAAAAATTTACATAGGAACTGTGCACGCAAATAGTAAAATTGTTTATTAAAATAATAAAACACGTTAAAAAAGTAAAAATTTTTTTGATGGAGTCGACGAAGTTTTCTTCTAAAGTTAAATCAAATAAAAAGTTAATATGTTCAGTGAAAAGCTGCAATAGCACTTTAGACATAGATCTTCACTCTTCACCTACATTAACTACTTACTAATAAAAACTAACCGTTTTATATATGTAAAAAATATATTCGGAAAATTAGAGAAAAAAGTAAACTAATAGAAGCTTGGATGAAAGCAGTAGGTATCAAAGAAGTGAATTTCGGAATAAAAATTTGTTCACGTCATTTTAATGCACATGATTATATTTCAGCAAGTATTTACCATCAGCCATAACCTTAATATTTAAAACTAGAGTCATACTAAAATTATAAAGTGAGAAATTATTTATTCCTGTGTAATTGATTTAATACAATTCTAATGATACGATATAAGTATTTTGAGGTTAAGAACCTACCTGCTGCAATACAACAAAGTTGCAATAATGTGTTTGCAACGTTCTCTTAAATCGGCTTTGCACGTGCAAGTCATTGATATGATATTGCTTAAATCACCCAGAATCACCTCACCAATTATATAACGTGAATCACTTTTTAAATCCGAAGTTTGTAAAAAGTAGACAGTAAACTTGACGGAATTTGAAGGCTAGCTTCCGGATTTGTTATTTCCGAATTTTATAATGTGATTGGCATTAAAAACACGCTCACTTTCAACGAAATTTCCTTTCCGAGGCTTTGTGTCAGCCCAATCACATATTGTATCAATACTTATCATTTTATCGTAATTTAAAAACTTGGAAATTGCACGGTACACTATAGGAACTACGATAAATTTTCCCTAATCGGCGCCATGTTTTTAGGCTCCTCCCATTTGACGGATCCCAATAGTAATCAGTAAATAATAAAATTTACGACAAACAACTCACTTCAGTACAATCATAATTATCAATTTTATTATCCGGCATCGCCGCGTACCATTATCTGGTGTCCATCCGGATTCTAAATAAAGTGCCGGATCCTCCGGATATTGGACCCAAAAGATTTAAATTTATCGGCCCTCTTTTAGTGTTTTAGTGTCATAGCATTCATATTGATTGTAGTATTTCATATGGTTAACAACGGTCATTGTTATCAATTGTCTACAGTCGTGTTCTCGAAAAAGTGAGGAAATTGCAAAATGAAAACGTACTACTATGACATGTTGGAAACAAATTTTCGATGTATTTTTTAATTATTAATAATTCTTTTCCTTTTGTTAAACATTTTATTGATACAGTAGCTTATAGAAAGTCGATTGACTTTGAGAGCTTTTTTTTAGCCTGTTTACTTACCGCAATACGGAGACGAGCCTCTTGTTACCAGATACATTATCCCTTTTCCATACGAATTTGCCCCGAATTTCCCTACGTCAGTTCTGTAAGAAGGATCCAATGCTAGACGACTAGATGACTTTTCTATTTGAGGAAAACATTGTCCCCTTTGGAAGCTCTTAAATCCTCCATTTCGACATCTGTATGCTATAAACTCGCAGCCGCCCCCTTCGGCTTCCCTTTGTATACTTTCTAAGAACAATTTCCATGCTCTCAAGTGGCTACAGGCAAGTTCCACTGTTAATGTTCTTTCTAAAACAATAATTTCGGAATAATGTTATTGTAATCGTTTATATTTTTGTAAGCTCGTTATTATTTTGGAAACCCGAAAAATCCCAATCGGAAAAAAACATTGAAACAGTTGATCATTAAAAACGATTAGTTTGACCCAATATCAAAAAAATATGGAGCTATAAGTGTTTTACTTTGCTAAATTTTTGGTTTAAAAATGATTTGTACCTATTGTTGTTAAAACGATTGAAGCCCTTCCGTCAACACAACCGGGTTGTTCAAAACCTCCATTCGGGAAAAAATCTACATGACCTATTGGTTCCAATAATCCGAACCCGTCAATGAAAAACTGAAATGCATTAATACATCAGTTGCTTGTAGAATATCAAATCAAGCTGCTGAACCATTTTAGGAACAAGTATATCTTTTTGGTTTAAAATAAACATTTTTTTACTAAAATTACCGGACTTGCGTCGGTATGTATAACGTCAACATATTCAGCATCTCCCTTGTCTAATTTTTTGCTTTTCTCTTTGAAATGGTTATGCCTGAAAAGCGGACTGGCGGCGTCCAATCCTTAAAAAGAACAAATAATTATTAGAATATAAGTGTTACAACTTACTATCAAATTATTGAGAGGTTTGTTTTATGTCATCGACATACTAAAATCGACTACAAAAATTAATGTCAACATCACATTTGCAATATCGCTAGAAAATACGATATAAACGTAATAAAATCCTATATATCCTAATGCCCTAGAGACTAGTAAATAATCTTAAACACAGAAGGATTATACTTATTTTCGTCAAATGTATTGCTACGAATGTGTGCCTGAGGCGGTGATCGATACAGCTGTACATTTTAATAGTCGACAACGCAGAACGGCAAATCATCGTCGATCTCATACATATACTGCACGATAAAAGGAACTGATAAGAAGCTTTCCGGAAATCATCAGAAACATTATATGACTGTGTATGTAGGCATTTACCGTCCGATGAAAGGTAGTTGATTAACGACAGGTGACTCAAGCACGTATGTATATAGGGTGTTTTTGAAATAAGTTGCAAGTTCTGGATGGTGTTAACTAAATGCAATAGGGAATTGCATAATGAGTAAAGCAGGGTGGTAAAGGAACAAAAAAAATTGTAAAAAAACCACACGAAGTTGCAATCCGAAGTTTAAGCAACTAAATCGATAAAAAATGTAAACAGTGACGGTTGCGGAACAACCAGTAAAATAAATATCAACAGTTTACTGCTACGCTATTAGATATAATAGTATTTAGACGCCTTTTGCAATAGCAATAAATTAACTAATTACTTTGTTCATCGCTGATGGTATGCAGTACTATTTAAACATCTCGACATGGTATTAAGAATACAAAACATCGTGCGCAACACGGATGCTGCAGTTAATAGAATGCGACGTTGCAATGCCGTATTTCGCTGCGTGGCCCTGCTAGGGCCGGACTGCCCCTTTCAAATACGTTTATCTCGAAAACGGTGGAGTTTCAGATTACTAAATATTAACTTAATTTTCTTGCTTTATAGTGCCCTATCACCTCCTGCATAAACACCCTGCATAATATCATTTTTAGCGTCAGGAGTAAGTGACAAGTATGTCTGTTCTTCCGTAAGGAGCCCTTTGTTCCCGATGTACAGTACTTAGTTAAGAATTTGTAAGTTGTACTTTAGATGTCACTGACACATTCTTACCTACCAGTTATTCTGCCAATCATATGTCCCCATTTTTTAAGCGTTTCTGAAGCACAACCTGCGACATGTGCTCCTAAGGAAAATCCAATAAGGTGTATATCTTTGGGTTTGAGGCCCAAATTTACCATTTTCAGTAATAGAAGTCCTAACTGTCTTCCAACCAGTTCGGTATTAGCTGCTGCTACAGGATATTGTGGACCTCTCGCACCTTTTTCCCAATCCATTAGAATTATGCTACAATTGCACTAAAACAATACAGTTTTTATATAGGGTTGTTCGGAAAGTCATTTCGTTTTTTCCCGACAGAGGATTTAATTGTATTCTTTTGCACCCAACTTCACATTTAAGCCGTATAATTTTTATATGCTTTGAGAGCTCATATAGCAAGGCTTGTGTGTGGAAAATTTCAATTAATTCTACGCAGTAGTTTTTGGTTGGTGCCCTTTTAAATATGGAGAGCGATAAGCTGCATTTTCGACATATCTTACTGTTTTACTACAGAAAGGGTAAAAATGCTGTTCAAGCCAGAAAGAAATTGACTGATGTGTATGGAGAAGGTGTGTTGACAGTACGCCAGTGCCAGAACTGGTTCGCTAAATTTCGATCCGGCAATTTTGATGTCGAAGATGCACCACGTTCGGGAAGGCCGGTTGAAGCTGATAAAGACGCGATAAAGGCATTAGTTGATGTGAACCGGCGAATAACAACACGTGAGATCGGATTGAGGTTAAATTTATCAAATTCAACAGTTTATGACCACTTGAAAGGCCTGGGATTATCCTCGAAGCTCGATGTATGGGTTCCCCATGTTCTCACAGAGAGAAATCTGTGTCGCCGCATTGACGTCTGCGATTCGCTTCTCAAACGTCACGAAAATGATCCGTTTTTGAAGCGCATCATCACTGGGGACGAAAAATGGGTTGTATACAACAACGTCAAACGCAAGAGGTCATGGAGCAAAAAAGATGAACCGGCTCAAACCATTTCCAAAGCCGATATTCACCAAAAAAAGGTGATGCTGTCTGTTTGGTGGGATTTTAAAGGAATCGTTTTTTTTTAGCTTTTACCGGATAACACAACGATTAATTCGGAAGTCTACTGTCATCAGCTGGACAAACTGAATGATGCACTTCAACAGAAAAGGTCAGAACTAATCAACAGGAAAGGTGTAGTGTTTCACCAAGACAACGCGAGACCTCACACAAGTTTGGTCACTCGCCAAAAGCTTTTACAGCTTGAATGGGATACAATGCTACACCCACCATATTCTCCAGACCTGGCACCATCGGATTATTATTTGTTCCGGTCACTCCAAAATTTTTTAGACGGTAAAACCTTCACCTCAAATGAGGAGGTCAAAAACCTCCTCGATCAGTTTTTTGCCAGCAAAGACCAAAAATTTTATGAGCGTGGAATTATGCTACTACCAGAAAGATGGCAAAAGGTGTTGGACCAGAACGGTCAATATATAATTTAATAAAGTATTTGTTTATTATACGAAAACTGTCTTTCATTTCCACAAAAAAAACGAAATGACTTTCCGAACAACCCGATACATTATAAGTACATTTATTTAACTATTGCAATTGAAGCAAAGTGTGTCATTTGTGTTCTAATAGGAAGATGTTAGAAAGGAAGAGATATTAGATACAATGGGAAAAACAGAGGGCTCTATGGAGGTCGATTAGAAATAGGGGAGATAGGTTGGTAGGACGCCTTGTTAGGCATGAAGATTTAGTCAGAGAGAAATTAGAGGCAGAAACAGGAGTTTAGAGGGGTAGAGGTAGATCTAGATTAGATTACTGTTTGCAAATAGTTAAGGATGTGAGTTGTTCTAGTTTAAGGGAAATGCGAAGATTACCTCAGGATAGAAAAGAGTGGAGATGCGTCTTAGGACTGAAGACCTTAGGATGATGATGATGACGAGGAGGATGTTAAGAATACCGTGGTTAGAAATGGTTACAAATGGGAAGGTATTAGAAAGTGTAGGATAAGTTGATAGAACACTTTCTCACATGTGAAGGACATATTAGAAGCAAAAAAAAAGTTGAGAGCGGTAAAGGTAGACCTAAAAACTTGTGGGATGTGGGTTGCTCTAGTTTTCTAGAAATGCGAAGATTGACTCTAATAGTTGTATCAGTTTTCGGACCGAAGACCTTCTATGATGACGATAATGATCACTTTCATCTTTCTTATGGAAATAAACTTTGATGGATTAAAAAATGAATTGCAAAATGCATTTTATTTTAATAGATAGTATATGTATAAGGCTAAATAGGTGAAGGTCTAAATAAATACTAGTCGTTGATGCACATTAGTAGCCAAATATGGCACTTACAACTATTACGTAAGTATTGTCATCAATACATGTAGGTACTGCTTTTGCAATAATTTCGTCGAAGGTTGACAACATTTTGTTTTTTCATAAACTCTTGTACAGAGATAGGTACTTACACTTAAGTGCATTCAAATATTAACATTTGTTAGGATTGATTTCGTAATCTTAGTAGTAAATATCAGTGGATCAGTATGGTGTTTGTAGGCACTAGAGATGTGCAAAATGTTTTTTTTAAATGTATTTAAATACAAAATGCAAATACTTTTTTGATTTGTTATTTCAAATGTAAAATACAAAATAGATTTCCCTTTTGTGAAGCGCATCATCACTGGGGACGAAAAATGGGTTGTAT
>NW_020442313.1:1310553-1312934 GCF_000699045.2 Agrilus planipennis
TTTTTAAGGAGTTTAGAATTTTTTGGGCTCTCTTCATTTAAAGAATTAGAAGGCATTCATGAAATGTCTCTTTGTTCCCTTTTTAAGCTTCTAATACCTTCAATGGCCAATGTGAGCAACATTCATTCAACATTATATAATGTTTGATCGGTGATACTAGCAAAACTTTTAAAAGTAAAAACGTATTTTGCATTTTACAAATAAAAAATAGATACGTTTGGGAAAGTATTATAAATAAAATACAAAATGCTTTTTTCAGAAACGTATTTAAATGCAAAATAAAAATAGTTATTTTTTATTTTGTATTTGCATCTGATAGGCACCTTGATATTACATAGGTATGTCAACTTGCATTGTATGGAGCAACATCACAAAAAAGTGGTGTCTTTTGGGGAACCTTCCAGTTGTGACTATAACGTAAAGAATCACGTTCCGTAATCAGGTTATTTCGGAACGAAATATATTTGTGTTTAACAACGAACGATTCCACCGGAATCATCACTTAATGCATACCTAATAATATGCTAATATCTACGGTTCTAACGTGGGCGTTTTTGTAATGAAATTTTGTGCGGCTGTCTCTTGTAATGACAGGATTTTTTGGAATAGCTAATTAATAAAATGATTGAACTAACTAACGCTTCTATTTTCGATTTCCAAGATGTTGGCGCTTAATTGGAATTTTTAATAAAAATCACGAATAATTTGAAGTATTCCAGTTGGAACTAAACCCTAAGAAATTGTTATATTGTGTGGTAGTGACTGTAGTTTAATTATTGTCGGAGGAATCTCGCCATAATTAAAATATAACAAAACACATGGCGTTGCGGTGCTTGACCTCATCCCAATGTCAATAAATTGCACTGCATTTATTAAAGTGAAAGCGTTTTACTAGAAAATAATCCCATGCACTTAATAAATCTTCCGCAAACTTTCTTTTCCCCTTTAAAACAGTAAACATGTAATTCCAGATCGACAGTACGTGATAATATTATTTTTATTTTTGTTTATACTATCTCTACCTCTATAACGTAGACGGAACCTAGCTTTGTAATAGGTTTCTTTGTAATCATTATTTAAAATATCAGAGCGCGTCTGTTTCGCTAAAAAATAAATATAGATTACAGTGCACTTTTGTTACCGTAATAAACAATTGTTTCTAGCTTTAATAATCCATAACTGCCGCATTGCAACGGATAGTAAGGACGTACCTTATCTACCAACAAAAGCTAATTCATTTGAAAAGAATTTGCGCTTAGATAGGGTAATTCTATTTATTTATTTACAAAATCTACGGGCAAAATGTCCTCTATCATCTAATGATTTTACAATACTTTAAAGATGGACGCACTTATTAACTATTACCAGTAGTAGTAGTAATAAATTCTATTGCCTCGCAAGGCGATGTTCCTATATGTATGTATTAGATGAATGAAATAAATGAGCATCTTTGGTTACGCAGTAAGTTTAATATTTCTTTTAACACTAACAATATTATGAACGAAAGTTAAATCATTATAATCATAAATTGATTCCACTGTTGTTATTCCCGATTATTGTTATTATTATTTCTGACTATTTGATGGAGTAGAATATGAAACCAACCAGGAAATTTCAAGAATTGCATTACAAGATATATTTTTTTAGTGTATGTTTGGGCTTAATCGTATTTAACCTCGTTAAGTATTTAGAAGTAGTAGTGCATAAGACTTTTATTACATGAATATAACGAAAACACGATGAAAACATGGTAAACATAATCACTTGGTCCCATTAATGACACAGAAAAGTTGCAGAAAATGGATTGTACCGTGTGGGTGATATTAACAGTTCATGGTATTGTTAAGCAATTAGAGATGTGCAAAATGGTTTCTTAAAAGTATTCAAATACAAAATGCAAATACTTTGTTATTTCAAATGAAAAATACAAAATAGATTTTAAATGCAAAATACGTATTTTCTAAATACTTTTTTTAAATAAATACATTTTTGTAGTACCTATTTAAGTAATTTTCTACATTTACTTAAGTATAAAATATTTTTTAAGAAAACCTTGCAGACGCCCATGTTTTTAGATTTTTTTTTCTAAACTAATAGTGCAGTTTGCACTATATCACCGGCTGCGAAGATTAAGTATGATTCATATTTTTCTGTTTGAAGTGATTAAGATATAAGCTTTTCTATCTTTCTGTTACAGTTTCTTCAGTTCAGCAATAAATAATTCTTCTATATGCTTCCTTATTCGCCTTTGTCACCTGTTTTAATTGGGAAAAAAACACTGATGCCAAAACAGTTTATTTAGCGTGAAAGATCAGAGCCAAAATAGGGTTTCAAATAATTTTATATCAGAATATCATTTTATATCAGAATATTTACAAACC
>NW_020442313.1:1313280-1322656 GCF_000699045.2 Agrilus planipennis
AATAGAAAATACGTTTGGAAAAGTATTTTAAATAAAATACAAAATGCTTTTCTCAAAAAACTATTTCAATGCAAGATAAAAACAGGTATTTTAAATGCTAGTATTTCAAATAAATTATATTTCTGTAAGCAATAAAATAAATTTTGAATACAATTATTGTTTAGCAGGTTCTATCAAAATTGTTAGATATTAATACTGCAGAATAAAATCTAATTTTTAATTTTTAAATAAAATAGCTGTCCATACCCTAGGACAACTAACGTGTTATATGTAAATATTTGTACATGGAGGTAGATTTACATCAATATGATTACGAAATTTTTGAAATAAGGTATTATTTGATTCGAGTAAGACTACATTGGGGCTTATACTGGTAGATTATTGAAAGAATGCAAATTTTCGCTGATTTGCTTGCTTTTATATATTTAATACGAAGTAATTGCCGTTTGAGACTTACAAATTTCAAGTAGGCATCTGTCGCTGCCAAGATTCCCTTCGCGTTCCATGTCGTCATATAACCATGGATAATCACCTTTAATTTTTCCTGTGGGACGAAATTGGATTTTTGTAGGACTTTTCCGTTATCGTCGTAATTTAGAAGTTGTGGATGGGAAAAGTTCAACTCCTTTCTGAACAAGTAAAATTTCGTTTCTAACATTTTCGGATCTTCGGGAGCTTTTCGGAGTGGAGACCTCACGTGTTGGGGAACATGAAAGCAACCGACAGTTTCTGAAAACAAATAGAAATAATATCGATAAGCAGACTTATACGTTGAGGCATGAAATAGACCAAAAGATATATGAAAATTGGAAAAACTTTGGCGGTTGTTGTAGAACAAACAGAATAGTTCAAAACCCCAACGCCCAAACACGACACTGTAGTGAACTGTCCCTGAAGAAGGTAACCCTGTTACCGAAAAGTGCTTCGGACAACCAGGGGCGCAACAAGTGGGGGGGTACACGGGTGCCCGGGCATCCACTTGATTTAGTTTGGGCAGTTAGTTCCAGTCGATTCAGATAATAACTCGTTTCAAACAGTTCAAGTTCGTAAATGAATAGCCGGAATGATCCTTTTTTTTAGTCATTTACGCCCTTGGGACAACTACAGTGTCGTGTTTTGGCGTTGGGGTCTTGAGCTATTCTGTTTGTTCTACAAGAGCAAAACATATAGGTATTAATACTAGCGCTTATTGCATAGGTGCTGAAAAACGGATAAGAAAATTAGACAATTATATATTTTTGTGACCTTATAACTATAAGGACCTTGCTAGATCTGTGGAATATGGCCCTCTGTTAAACTTTTTGAAATTTTGGATTCTGGTAGTTCTCAACTTGTAGATGAAAGGTCTCATTGGGCGCTAAAAGTCTTCTTTCCATTTGAAATCAAATGGTTTTCCGTTGGTTTTACATGAATCGTAAAACGTAAATATATATCTTAAAAACATTTCATATTTTATTTATTATGATTGACTATTGCTTGAATTGTTAATTAAAATTTTGTAAGACTAAGGCTAACAACGTAAATAATATTTAATCAATAGAAACAGTTGCGGTAATCATTTAATTGTAAAAAAGAATTATTTTTATTTTCTATAAACCTTGAACACATTGGCTAGTAAAACAGCTGAGAAAGTATGAACTGCTGAATGACACACAAGCAGTGAAAAATATTGAAAATTATTAAATCAGCAAATTGAATACTTTCAGTTACATTATTCTTGGCAGTTGCGCAAAACAGACGCTTTATTACATTTTTTTTAGCGAAGTCGTTGTTTCTTGTTATTTATTAAAAACAAAGTCTAATATTTCAGAACTACCCTAGATAGATTGATATATAGAATACAGAAATTTCTAACGGCAATTGTAGTCTAAGCTGTATGAAATATTTTAGAATTTCATTCCAAACATAAAAAAAAATGGTTTTGTACGTTTCAAGCAATCAAAATACGTATTTTTGATGGGAGATATCAATAGTGCGTCAAGCGAGAAACCTGAAATTTTCAGTAAAAATTTTGTTGGTTAACTAAACGAATCAGCAAAATAAATTCTTTCAGTTACATGATTGTTGGCAGACGGTTATTTATTAATAACAAAATCTAATATTTTAGATCTACCGTAGATAGAATGCAGAAATTTTTAGCTGCATTTGTCGTCTAAGCTGCATGAAGTATTTTAGCATTTCATTCCAAACATAATTTATTATATGCACTTCTAAAATAAAAACACACTGTATACATTGCCATTGCAATAGTATCAGCTACTTAATTTATTTTTTGATCAACTCCAATACAATAAAAGTTGTTTTGTACGTTTCAAACAATCAAAATACGTATTTTTGATGGGAGATATCAATAGTGCGTCAAGCGAGAAACCTGAAATTTTTGGTAATATTATTAAACCAACAGCTAGTTTCTCACTGAATTACATGAATATGTATATATATTTTAATCAGAGACAACAAAAAACATAATGCTTCTATAAAATTTAAGAAATAAAGCCTATTATTTTGTTTGTTTCCACTTCACAAATTAAATATATTTGCATATTTTTATAGCTGATTAAAATGGATAATATTTTTTTATATTAATATTTTGTTGTGAAGTAAATGCTATAAAAGGTTCTAATAAAACTGTAATTGTATTATTTAACAAATTAATGAATTTTTAGCATTTATGCAATCGCAGCTTATATAAAAAAACATAAAACATCAATGGAAAATGAACTCAAACTTTGTCGGCATATTTAATAAAGGTATTTCAGAAAAAGAAATTAATATAGATCTGTATGAAATGCCTTTCGCAATTTTTAAATGTTGTGCACAGATTTTGCAAAATTAATTCTTGTTCAAAGTAGGTATTTGGGTAACCTTTTCAATATAGATATTTCAAAAGAATTCTTGTAAATGAAAAGGTGCATAGAATATTCAAAAAAATGAAAATTTATAGTAGAAATGTATGGTAAAAATAATTCTTTGAGTTTGAAAAAAATGGAATATAGACATTTAGGTTTCCTTAATTGGACTCCTAATTATGTATTATGTAAAGTTTTTATGTGGAAAAAAATTGTAACATGGGCAATTAATTTGCGTTAAGGTCTTATTATATCATATTAAAGTCTATCTACATACAACATTGTTTAAAATTATGGTAGACAATTTTTTATTTTTATGGAACATTGTAAAATAAATTGTAAATGATCATATGGGTGAATGGTTGTTCGATACATAGTTAATTGCTATTAAATGTGTCGATAAATAATTAATCTCGATTTAACCAAAAATATATTTTTTGTTTTCTGTTATTGGAATTTAAATGAGATGCTTATTTATTGAGAATTTACAAAATCAAAAAGCAGAAAAATAGATAATGATTAATTGTGTCAATTACAGTTATCTATTTACTTAAGTTAAATATCAAATTTGACATGGATAATTTTGTAAGTAGTTTAGTGGTGGATAAAATATACTGCAGAGTTTTCGCCAAAAGTTAGCTCAAAAGAAGGAAGAAACTAATGCCAGTAACGGGTTAGGTTATAAAGAAAATTCCGAATGTATTTTTAAAACGATGATGCTGACTTATTTTTGATTAAATTTTACGTAAGTGCGCCATCTTTTTGTTGATAAAGAATTTTGCGATGCAGCATATATGTAGTACAATTCAGTACAATTTTTCGTTTTTAATTTTCCAAAAATGGCGGAGGTAAATTACCGGACGGAAATTATGGATTTTTGCTTCATTTGTTAAAATTTAAATAGGCTTCGTTACTGCTAATGGAAGTTATGCAGTCCTTATTTTATTTCGGCACGATTCTTGGGTAAATCCTTCTGTACCAAATAATGCTAAAATTTTTCTTTTGATTACGAGGTATACTATTATTTCTTCCATTTAACAAATTATAGGTACTTTAGTTATAACTGTTAAACTAGCCGACGTCATTCTAATGTAGAATAGTAAGTTTTACGATTTTAGTCAATTTGTTCAAGAAGCATGATAGATTGAAAAAGAAAAAAAAACATTTTTTATCTAAATATACTTATTCTTAATTGCCTATTAAAAAAGATACATTAACTATGTAACGATAAATAATTATACAATTCATGCTTTAGCTGACTGGTTTTAATTTAGGCTAGGTTAGGCGTAGTTCTAATAAGTTTCTCTGACTGCTACACCATGTCTTACCGTGTAGGAAATATCGGATTTGGCGACAGGCCTAAATGTGGACCAGTAGTGGGAAGCCAAGCAGAGGCTTTTTAATATTGGTCAAAAGTTCGGCCAATTTGCAAATATCATGTAAGGCTAGGTACATTAACGTTTCGCTAAGTTTGATTCAATACTGGGCAGTCAACTATGAGCTTGATTGCTAAATGTTGGGTTGATGTTGTTCATAAAGTCTTGACCCAACATTGGGCTAATATTGTTCATTAAGTTTTTGCTCAATATTGGCTGTTCAATTTTCACCAAGGCTTGGTTCAGTACTAATGGACCAAGATTGTTAACCAGGTTTGAGCCAAAGCGACAAACTAGGCATTTGCTGTGCTTGGTCTGTGACTATAGTAGAATTGAACAATCTTGGGTCAAGCTTGGTCCTGTTGGATAAGGGACCATTATTAAGCAATGTATCAAAGATTAATACTGCTTATATTATTATTAAAGTTGAGCTCTGTTTCCTTAATTATTTTTTGTAAATTAATATTTTTTTATTATTTATCCTTTATCCATTTTTTTTAAATCGATTTTGATCTATTTTTAAAGTGCGAATAATTTTTACCATTTTTAATTGTTTCAAAAATTGAATACGAGGTTTGAGACTTATAAAAATCTCATCGAAATATAAAATCACCCTGTATCATTACGGTAATTTAAGGGAAAAAAATGACACTCACCGTAACATACTCGATTTCTTTCCATGTTCCTTTTTCGTAGGTCATACAACCTCTGTTGTAAATTCAAGGCAGATAGTCGTGGGAACCTTTTTAGCGAATTATAGATGAAATTCCTTTGTCCGCAGGAAAACCCCAGTAGCAAGAATAGCACAAACAATCTGTTCACTAGCATCTTACTTATTTCCTAAACGTTTTTTTACAATACCCCAACGTCGGCCAAGTGAGTCACTCGCGTTAGCGTTTGATCTGATAAGTAAGTTCGCAGTTCGTCCACTTTATAACAACTTAGCTATTGTACAAACTGAATTTAATCAAGAGCAACAAAAACCACGTGCATGTCTCACGTTATCCACTCGAAAATGCATAACACGTCTAGCTTTTGCGGTAATACCTACTTTTACGATTAGTTCGTTGGTTGACAAACGAAGAAGGCCCCTGGTCTTTGACCGGCCCGCGACAACGCTCGGAATTGCTTTCACTTTGTGGAAAGACGCACTTGACGCTGTCTACTGCTCAATAAAACCGCGAATTGCAACCATTACTTATTGGGTACAGGTGGAACGCTAATCGTTCTACTTTTTGGATTAAACTACGATAATCACAATGAAAGTGCAAAAACAGTGTGCTTCGGTACACAACAGCTAATAAATTTAGGTATAAAGAGTATATATTGCAAATTACATTTAAAATTAAAATAAATCAAATGCATTAATTGGATCGTTGCTCGGACAGGAGAGGTCGGGATAGAGAAGGTAGAAGGAGATCCTAGGATTTCATTCCCACTGATAGAAAACGGCAGTCGGTCGGACAGGGGTGGTAGGGATGAAGGAGGTGGGAGGGTATCCAAGGACGTCGTCCCTATGGATAAAAAGTAGAGGTAGGGGAGACTAAAAATGAAAATGGTAAATGATTAAATTAAAGGGCAGTAGCTCGGAGAGGGGTGGTAGGGGTGGAGGAGGTGGGAGGGGATCCAAGGACGACGTCCCCATTGTTAAAAGTAGTGGTGAGGGAGACTAAAAATGAAAATGGTAAATGATTAGATTAAAGGGCAGTAGCTCGGACAGGGATGGAGGAGGTTGGAGGAGATCCAAGGACGTCGTCCCCATTCATAAAAAGTAGGGGAGGGACAGGCTAAAAGTGAAAATGATAAATGACTGGATAATGGAATTTTCGCTTGGATGGAGGTGGTGGTGGTGGATAAAGGCGGTAGGGCGGACCTTGAACAACCCCAAAAAAACTGGTAGAAGGTGGCAACGTGGTCACACAGGGGATGGATGTAAAAAATTGTTTTGTTTTTTTAAATTGTAGTACAAGGATAAATTGTTAACTTGGTAATTGTCTAGGTGATGTGACGGGGATGATAGATAGGAATAGCGAGGGTAAGGGGTAGGTCCAAGGACTTCATCGCCATTAATGTAAGCGGTGAAGTAGAGGTTGAAGGTGGAGGCTAAAACTAAAAATGTTTATAGTCTCACTTATTACCATGAAATACATAGTTAAGTGTCAGATAAGCACCTAAATTCTCATCCACCACTATCCTCCCTCTATGTGTTTTACTTCACCCTAACCCTATACTAGCTACCTAACGTAATTTAACCCAATCCTAACTCAATTTAAGCTAATTTATTGTTGTAAAAACTTTTATTGGATGATTTTTGCTGGGCTTATTTGTGTCGCGATCTTACGGGATTTGGCCGTCGGGGCTGGGATTGTGTTTGTGGAGATTTCTGGACCAATCGGAATTTCTATATTTCAAAAGACCACAAGCATCTGGTTATAAAGTAATTGTTTCTTATCAAACAGAAACTGACACTGTACCTGTATCATATGTAGATTGATTTGAAAATTCAGAATTTTTAAAATACATTATTTATAAAGGTTATTACATCATCATCATTATCATCATAAGGTCGTCAGTCCTAAGACTGGTTGGACACATACCTCCACCCTTTTCTATCCTGAGCTAAATTTCGCATTTCCCTAAAACTAGAACAGCTCATACCCTTAACTATTTGCTAACAGTAATCTAATCTAGGTCTACCTCTACCCCTCTTAACTGGTGTTTCTGCCTCTAATATGTCTCTGACTAGACCATAATGCCTGAGAAGGTGTCCTACCAACCTATTTCGCCTATTTTTTATTGACTTCCATAGAGTCCTCTGTTCTCCTATTCTTTCTAATACCTCTTCATTTCTAACATTTTATATCCACGTTATCCTCATCATTCGCCTATAACACCACATTTCGAACGCTTCTAACCTTTTCTTTTCCGCAGCGCCCACTGTCCATGTTTCACACCCGTACAATGCCGTGTTCCAAACATACACATTTAACAACCTTTTTCTAATTTCTAAATTAACCGTTCGCGAGCATAGAAGTGACTTGTTTTTATTAAAGGCGACACGACCCTGCGCTATCCTCTGCTTTATATCCTTACTACTCCTTCCATTCTGACTTATCTGACTTCCTAGGTATCTAAAATCAGCCACTTCTTCTAATTTTTCGTCTCCTATCTTTATATTCACTCTTTCCCTACTTTTTCTTTCCTTGTATACCAGTATTTTAGTTTTACTTTTATTTATTTTCATACAGTACTGATCTGTCGGTACCGCTTCCATTTTATTGAAAGCTTTTATTTACATAAAGTATATTAAAATTAAAAAGAATAAAAGTAAATTTCAATGGTATTAGTTATGTAACATTGCTTTTTCATCAATTGCAATATAAACAATTTTATTTTGTGCGTGACAAATCGTTGAAATACATATTTCTGATGGGAGATATCAACTATGGGTCAAGCGAGAAACCTGAATTTTTCTGTGTGATCATTAAATCAGTTTCGCACGGAATTGTTTCTGTCCTTAGTACATTTATTGTAAGCTTCATTATTTATATACGGTAGTTGAAGCATAGTTAATTAGTTTATTGCATAATGACTTTTTTATTAAAGACAATAGAGAAATAGGTAAGGTTTTTATAATTTTTTTAGTTAAGATTATTTAACTAATACACCACATTTTTGTGACAATGCTTAGGCATAAGTAATGTACAAGAGTAGTGTGAATCATTTTGTATTGTTGTGTGTATTTCATAACACCATTGTTGTAGTAATATTATTTTAGTCAAATCGCAAATCCAACGCGCCTGTTTTGCAGTTTAAATTTCTTGTAAGTTGCTTCTAAAAATAGACGTGGAATAACGATAGTCAGTTGAAAGCTATTTAAGACAACTGTTAATAAGGTGATCGTGGGTTTTGACTTTTTCAAACAACTGGAATTGGTTCAGGGGCAGCAAGATATTATTTATACATGGTATTGACAAAGAAATATATATACGCATAAATAGAGTGCGTACTTTAAACGCGGGAATTATTAAGTAGTTTCCTAATGGACATGTAACACTTTACATTATTAGCTTTCGAATTATGTGTAGTACTTACTTATAGTAGCAGCACGTTATACCGAAAATGTTGAACATGTTGCAACTGATGCTGTTAATTGCTTTGAAGTAAATTCCTAGAGTCTTCTCATCAGGGTTTCATCATCAAAAAGAAAATGGAAACTACACGTTTTCAGTTTTAAAATGAGTAGTGCTACAAGTCTGTTACTAGCAACAGTAATTATTTTGCTTTAAAGTAATCAATCATCATCATCATCATAAGGTCGTCAGTCCTAGTACTGGTTGGACACGCACCTCCATTCTTTCCTTAAAACAAGAACAACCCGTATCCTTAATTATTTGCGAACAGTAATCTAATGTAGGTCTACCTCTACCCCTCCTAACTCCCGTTTCTGCCTCTAATATGTCTCTGACTAGACCTTTATGCCTGAGAAGGTGTCCTACTATCCTATCTCGCCTATTTCTTATCGACTTCCATAGAGTCCTTTGTTCTCCTATTCTTTCTAATATCTCTTCATTTCTAACCTTCTCTATCCACGGTATCCAAATTAATCAATAAATAATACAAATTAGGACAAACGACCTACCCCAATACAACCTTAATTACCAAATTTTCACTAGGTAGACTTGTTGTTATACTCATTATATTATTATTGATGGTGTTCGTTTTTTCTTTGTTCTCCGATAGAATTACCCGACACTGTCGAGTATCCAGCGTCATCCGCTATCCGGTTGGATGCAAAAAAAAATGCCGGATCCACCGGGTACCGGATCCAAATCGGCTACTCGGTTCATCTCTACTTTTTCCACTTGGTTTGTTTTAACATAATTACTTGATGAATGGCAAATCCATAGGGGAGTAAATCCCGTAACTCTTGATTTTTCAATAATTCATTCTACCTATGTAGTTTTTTCCAGGGTAGTGCTCAAATAATTACACAACTATATGTTATGTATTTTGTAACGTTTTGGTTTATTCAACCATTTTCAGACTTGAAGTGTTATTATAAGTAACGTATAGTAACAGTTTAATTTAAGGAATATTCAATTTTAATTTGGTGGCAAAATATTATTTTCTTAGGTAGAATAATATATT
>NW_020442313.1:1323275-1348726 GCF_000699045.2 Agrilus planipennis
CAGGCAGCTTCGACAGAACACAGACCAACTTTTACCTGCTGTCTTAACACTTCGTTTTAGAAAATACTACAAATGGCGCAGTAAACGCCATCTGTAGAACGATGCTACACTTGGACTGTGTTCTGTCGGAGCTGCCTGCGCGCGCTGATGAGATCCAAAAAGATCGAAATCGCGATCCGCGTCTGGCAGTTTCGACAGAATACAGACCACTTCGAATTATTTTACACCTTTGGTTTTTTATTGAAGCCAAAAAGCGTTTTATTTGTTCATATATACTAAATTTAAATAAAAAAGAGGGAAACGGTAAAGTAAATATTTGTTCAACCAGTTGATTTATTCGATATCATAAGTACACCTTGCTTAGGAGGGTCTATCCATTTCAGAAGCTATAGTAAATACTGATAATTCATAGTTTATTGTTAACATCTATGGGCCACCAAAACATTTGATACCAGGACAACTTTCTTGTTTCCTTTTAGCAAATTATCGTAGAAAAATAAAATTAAGATACAGTGTACCTTAAGTCAGGTACTTTTTAATTATATGGTAAAACAAAATTCAAACGTACTACAGCGACGATAATTTATCGACTACATCCTCTATGTTTTCTACAGGATGTGTTGTGAAATACTGAAGCTAAGGACATTGTTCTTTTTCTGGGAAATACGAAGTTTAAGATTAGTACTAGTCTATGTAGGAAAAATTTGAAAGATATTTTTTTGAAGTATTTATAGTAAAAGATAATTAATTTATATAAGTGGTCCTGTAATAAAAAATTGTCGGTATCAACTGTTCTAGTAGCATTTTGTATACATAATATGGTACGTAATTTATTAGACTATTGATACGGGGGAGTTAGTAAATATTGGTAAAAGCAAATTATAATAGAATTATACGAATTTATTGTAGGTACTACAGAAATTTCCTGTCACACTTAACAGTCCCAATTATTCAATTTTAAAATTTTTGAAGCAGCAATTTATTTGTCACATAAAGCCGTTTGTCTCGAGTACTGTTAAGTATGACGGTACTAACTGTAGCACTTCTGGATACTTCTTCGTGGGAAATTTTGGGGATTACAGACCAATCAATTGAAAATTTTCAAAATTAACAATAAGTCATCGAACAAACCGTACTGTTTTATACGTATTTTAACGTAAAACAATTTGCAGTTAACGTTGCCATTCTATTGTTTGTTAATAAAGTTCAAATAATTCTTTCATTTTAATTAAAATCATAATTCACTGCATTGTATCTTTTGTTAAAAAATTGAAATCTTTTCCCAGAAATATTCCTTGTAATTGATGACAACAAGTTCTAGCCAGTGTATTATTTCTTCTTATAATCTTACTAAATCCTTTTGAATAAAATTCAATTGTTCGAACACAAAGGGCATAGCCGGATTAATATGGGAAATTTGCCCCCGCGGCTTTTTCGACTCACACTCAGAGGATCGATTTGGTGTCGAATAAAAATAATTCACCTCAATTTTTAGCTCTTGAACTCAAACGGTATTCGAGATTTTCAGGTTTTTTCGTAAATCTCGAATACCGTTTGAGTTCAAGAGCTAAAAATTGAGGTGAATTATTTTTATTCGACACCAAATCGATCCTCTGAGTGTGAGTCGAAAAAGCCGCGGGGGCAGATTTCCCATATTAATCCGGCTATGCCCTTTTACGCCTATAAATATACTTTTTTACAGGATTACTTTTAGATTTTACCATAAGGGCTTATTAATTTCTGGTGTGATATTTCTTACAATACTTTTTCGGATACTTCGTATTCGTACAATTTTTTGACAAAGTTTACTTACTAATGTACTTTGATACGGATTAGGTAATATAGGTACAAGAAAAACTGTGTAGCGTAGCGCAACATTGATAATGTTCTCAATGCTCTTGTTTTATTTTTGGTGATAAAGTAGGGGCGGAGCTGCAATACCTAAACATTATACTCCTACGGCCGATACACGGCACTTTCATGAGGGAAGCTATTTAATTCTCGCCCTTTCAATTATACCAACTAAACAAGNGCAAAAATTGTAAAACCTGCTGAGATACTAAGTCGTTTGTTCATTGCTGAAAAAGTTAGTGTCGTAGTCAACGAAGACAGTGATCAAGACTAATCAAGTTACATTTTTTAATTATGATTATTATTTTTGTTGTATCAGATTTAAAATAATTTCTAACAGTAAAAATAGTCAAAAAAAAAATATCAGTGTTATCTTTGAGTATCATTTCAATCATCATCCACGCTTCTTATTACTTTAGGTAGAATATATCTTAATTTTGTATAATAATCTTTGAGTTTAGATCTGGTAAAGATGTATTATAAGTAAAAAAATATTTTCTACGCATTTTTTCAAATAAACAATTAATATAAGTTAGTTCAAACGCGAGATTTTAGAATAAAAATGAGTTTTTTATTTTTTTTCATATCGTTCCACCACTTCAAAAAATTCAGAAAAATTCCTGATTGTAGAAGAGCATAAAAGACATTATCTGACGAATTTTGGTGAATGACATATTTCAAAAACGTAAAAAAAATCAAGATTTTAACTTTCTTTTCTCCGCTAAAAATAGGCATTCCGTTTAAAAATCATGATCATATTATTTTTTCATGTCTTGGATTCCTAAGAATTATAAAAAAAATCATCATTGATTAATTTTGAATTTTACTATTAAAATAAAAATAAAATCGAAAAAACCTGTTTTTTTTTTCGAAAATCTCGAATACCTTTTGAGTTAATTATTTTTATTCGACACCAAATCGATCCTCTGAGTGTGAGTCGAAAAAGCCGCGGGGGCAAATTTCCCATATTAATCCGGCTACTATGCCCTTTAATTTTGTTTTTAATTGAATGGTCTGTTACGAATCGAACTTAAAAATTACAATAAAACATAGTTGACATGAAGAATGCGCAGTCTTTACATAATGACGTATCGCTAGCGTATTGGAATTATTGTTATTATTGTCATCTTACTATATAAGTATAACTAATGAACGAAATGGCGAAATCAAGTATACGAATAGAACGTGCTTTACAATAATGCAAGTAGCCGCGTTTGATGTCATTGTTAATCAAAAACAAGAGAAAGTATACAAGTAACAATTGAATAAATAACATAACGATATCTCGTCGATAGATTTTTTCTGTTGTTTTTTTTACCAACACTTACTAAGCGTTTTAAACAATGGTTGAGGCAGATGATCCTTAATAGTTTTAAGTACACACTCCATTTTTACTTAGGAAAGTATAAATTACGATATGTGCACACCTTAGCATTCCTTATCATTATATGGCTGTTTGATCTAATTAAAAATGTAGTTTGAATGTGAAATAAAATACTAATACTGATATCAAGTTAGCATGGTAAAAAACAGAATTGTGTTCAGTGGAATTTATTTGCGAAGGACCTCTCTAGATCCTTATGGAAAATTAATCTGTCAAACTGTTTGAAACTTTGAATTTTGATAGTTGTCAACGTGTTGATTAGATAAATCTCACTGAGAGCTAACTCGTAAAAACTATTTTTGAGATATGGTCCCTTAAAGTTATTCTCTTCCGTAAGGCGCTTCATGGTATAATTATGCCTATCGTAAGTATTGAATAGGTTCAAGTACCTACTTGAACGTATGATAGGTAGGTATAATTGTACCTTGGAAATCCTTACCGAAGAATGCAACTTTAAGAGACTATTTATTCTCGAAAAGATTAATTTTTATCACTTACGCGTCCAGAACTACCAGAATCCAAAGTTTTAAAGAGTTTGACAGAAGATAATTTTTCGTAAGTATGTAATGGGGTCGTTTACAATGTAGTACATAAGGTTTGGCCACGTTAGGTTAGGTTCTGCTAGCTTATGTGAGGTTAAGGAGCAAAACAATAATGTATGAAAGCTACAAACAGTAAATCATTTTAAAAAGAAAGATTCGAACATAATCGAAAATATCTTTATAAATAGAAGTTCTGTATTAGTTTGTAAGTTCGATTAACTATAATAATTTGTAATGTTTCGCTTTTCAAAAAAATCTATTATTATAATGGCATTTAAAGCATTTATGAATTTTTTTTTTTACTACGGTAACAATTATTATTGAAGAAATATATTTTTATTCGTTGTTGTATGGGTAATACAAAAGGAAACAATAATTTATTTTCTTTCGAGTTTACGTTGTTAAATATATTGCAAAATTAGTCCTTTGCGAAGATCAAACAGCCAAGCCTAACACTGGAAATAATTTCGTGCATAAATATAAAAATTCTACACATTTGACCATTCTCTTCATGTTCCTTTTTGTTCAAATTGACAATGAACTGAAAATTGACTAGATTTTCACCACAGCACACTTCCTAAACATAAATCGTGTAGCCACAATACTATATGATAGCTTTTTTTTAGGTTTGGAATCAGACGACGTCGTCGTCGTCTAGCTAAATTTTTCTCTTTTTTTATCATACGTGCTTACATCAAAAACCTACTATTTTACACAACAACTAGCACCGAAAAAAGAATGTATAAAAGACGCAACTAAAATGTGGTTTTTAGTTTGCCTCTTATTGCTATACAAGCTTAGTAGTACAGTATATTTATATATTATCATGGATTTTTTGGGTTATGTACATAAAAAACGCATAATATATATTCCTGAATCCATTCCTGCGCGAATACAAAAAGTAAAAACATACATCCAGCAACAATACTTAAATTTATTCTTTTGTTCTGTTCTTCTATTCGAAAGAATCACTCGCACATATGCGCGCGCATGTGTTATTCACAAAAATGCTTATCTTCTTTTTTACAACTTATTTGAGCACACTACTGCTGATTCTACATTGTTTAAGACAATAATGTAATACATCAAAGTGAATTAATTTTTACCATTACAAATAACCTGAAATTAACTAAGAAAAAAATATTGTTGCTGTGATGCTCTCGCCGGGAATCGAACTCGGATTTCTGGCTTTACGAACCATTGCTTAACACTAAGCCTCGAGAGATGACAGTAGCAACAACAATGATACATACCTAACTTCGTAGGTCACAGAATCATCGAACCAATGTATAATCGTTATTAACAATGAGACATTTAGGAGAATTTTTGGAGGGTTAATTTAAATACGTTAAAGTGAATTAAATTTTTGAATTAACTTGAGGTTAAAAATTAATTCACTTCACTGTATTGAAATTAACCTTACAAAAATTCTTCTAAATGTCTCATTGTTAATGCGATTATGGAACAACGCTGTCAAAACCATTCAGATTGCTGAAACGTTAGGTTAGGTTGGGTCCCACATCTTGTTGTAAGCAAATCAAACCTTAAGATTCTGTGTTTTCTTTTAGTTAACAAAAAAAAGTATAAGCATTTTTGTGAGAATATTGTTCGATGAAATGTGTTTTGTGTATGAACGGCGAGCATGAAATGATTTCGGAAATGGTGTTAGCAAAGTGTCAACATAACAATACAACATTAGTAGTTTTTGTCAATCTGTACATATACGATATCATATTGATTACAAATGTCAATCAACAATTAGTAGATGAGTAAACAAATTTTGAAGAACACTATTAGTTACGTCATGTAATCACATATAAAGAAAAAACAGCTGACCGCGTAGATCAATATTATTTACATTAGTAAATGGATAATGGTTTTTGTCCATCAAATCCCATTGGGATGCGAACCTGCATATTATTATTGTTATTATTGATGATCGAAAAGTTGTATGACAAGCGATATTATGTTAGGTACGATGATAGTAGGTATCGTTATTCCTTTGTTTCATTGTTTTTAATTATCATTATTTTAGAAAAAGTAAGTAGCGATATGAGTGGCATTTATGATTAGGTTTTTTCTAATGATGTGATTAAATCGGCCGATAAACACGGCCTTCTTTTTTTATAATTTTTAATTCTAACGAGTATTTCCTAAAATTCATTTTTTACATCGTATTTGTTAGTTAGTTAGTTAGTTAGTTATTTAGTACGTTACGTAGCTAAATTGGCTAAAAATTTTCTAGTTATAGGTACATCCTGCCTACTTTAAATTAATGGCAGTGATCATCAAAGTATCTTTTTTTGTGCAGTTCAGTCCCCGCCAATATGTCGCGCCAAGTTTTTTTTGCTTGTAAAAGACTTTTCTCCTTAGTCTTCTCCATCGTCTTCTTTAGAATATAAGCGTTAACGTTACAGAACAAAAGGAAGTCTTGAAATTGTGCAAAAAACATTCTCTAAAATCCTAGTATACACACACGCCTACGGTTATACGTAGTAGTACAGTATTAGTAGTTAGTATTATTATTATTAGTAGTATGAAGTAATAATTCTCTATATCCCATTGCGCATATACTTAATATAGTTTTTTAATATATTTTTTTAACAACGATTCTAACCGTTAAATTTGATTCTACAAGCAGACAATTTAATATAAGTAATAATAATAATAATAATAAACTCAACAGTTGTTCTTGCAAAATATCAGTACGTCCACACGTAATAGTATATGCATCTTATTACAATATCATCCCGTTAAACATAGAAAATTGTGTTAAGTAAACTATTTTTCTTTAACCTGTTGTCACAGTTGAAATAATTAGTTTGTCATACAAAGATTACAACCCTTGTTGTCGGTAATCATCAGAGTCGGCTTGCTTTAGAACCTCCCTCCGTTTAGTCACTTTGCTCGCCGTCTCCCTCAACATCTTTCTCGCCAACCTCTCTAGTGGTGCTGTCCTCCGTTTCAATACTGCTGGTGGGAGTGGGAGTATCTTCCACCGTCAGGTGGACAGTACCATTACTTTGAGTAACGTTAGGACTCGTATCGAAACTACTTGTTTTGCTCTCCCTGCTAGGAGTGGGGCTTGGACTGTACTTATCACTCCCGTAACCGCCGGTACTAAGATAACCATTCTTAGAGTCGTACCGTGTATCAGAAGTTCCAAAGAGCGAGTCTGATGTACCGTAAATGTTCTTCGTATTTAAAGTGCTGTACTTGTTGGCATCGCCATAACTGCTATCGGAAAATGAAAACGGTTTCGAGAAATCTTTCGTCGAACTTATCGTGTTGTACTTCTCCATGAAACTACCGGATTCGCCTGGAGCGTATTGCATGTAAGCACCTGTTAAAAATGGATTTGTGCTCGCGTACGTTAACGGTTGTTGTGTTGTATACGTGCTTCCAAAAATGTTGCTAGCTGTACTGCTAATTGTGGTCGATGAGGAGAACGATGGGGTCGTTGTGGCCATTGTGACATTCAGACCTGCTGAGGTTGCTTGCATGGCGGGAGAGCTGGACCTGGTTGTGGCCGACGCCGACATCAGGGAGGGAGAGGCCCTTGCCAAGCTGCTTATCGACGGAGAGTGCTTCGGACCCGGCGAACTGACCGTAGCAGAAGACGGGGAGTTACGGAGACTCGACAGCGTGACCGAAGGCGAGCTTCGCAGCTGCGTGGCAGCGGAAGATTGGGGACCGTTCGCGATCGAGGGCGAGTGACGAGAGCTGGGCGATGGGGGGGCGCGCACTTTGGGCGAACCGATGCGTCCGTGTGGCAGACAGTGTTTAACGGAGTCGGAACCCGATTGAGAATCGCTGCTACTGCTTGGCGAACCTGGTGAGGATACTATCACTTGGCGCGGCTTGAGACCTGCCGGTACCGATGGAAGCGGACCGGCCCGAGGAGAAAGAGGACGGTAGAGACCTTTGCTTGCTGATGATGGGTCCTAATTTTACAAAAATTGCACGTCTGTCTTAGAATCTTTGAAAAAGGAAAGGGGAAAGTGGAACAGTTGGTGTTTTTGTAGTACTTACGAGTGTCTGATGTGATTGGACCTGTTGCACAGGGCCTCGATATTCCGAGACTGCTGAGCGAAGAGGAGGAGGACACGGAGCCGCTGAGGGCCGAGACGGCGCGCGCACCAGAACCATCTGTTGACCTCCCAGAGGCAACGCACTGCGACTGTCTCCACGCTGCTCGGCTAGCTTGGCGCGCCGACCTGTCTGGAAACGCACCACTCTCAATACCAACAACATCGCCACATGTCAAGTTTTATTGCTACACCAATCTAGCAAGCTCGACATTTACATTAGTCAAATTTAAACTACAAAATACTGTTATTTTCTTTAATTTAGGAATATAATGAAAAACGTAAGAATTGCAAGAAGAAAGTATACTTCGTATACTTTCTGTATCGATGTGACCTTCAGTTTGACCGGCGCAAAGTAGAAAAGAACAGCACTAGGTCAGAAAAGGAAGGAGACAACTCTCGGCCAAACTCTTAACTGCACGGAAAAATTGACCATTTTATCCACTACAATTGCATTACTCAAATGTGCTGTTATTGGTACCATTTATTACTGAAAATATCAACGAGATGTTTATTTATATTTGAAGACATATTAAAGGCTTTAACGCTTGTTTTCGATTCGCACTACTATTCATGATTGAACAACACTTTTGGCAGGTACTGTATGAAAAAGTATGTTTAATGAACAAGAGTTGAGAGTATAATGAACTTCCTGTCTACTATTTTGCCAACGCGCGTCCAAGACATTGGAAGGGGCAAATCGCTAGAGAAAGTAGATGAAGTACGACAAAGATTTCCAAAAACAACTGATGAAACAAGAAGTATATCTCTATTTAGAGTTTCATTAAAATTTTTCTTCTCTGTTCTATGAGTACAGCTTTAAAAGGGAAAGGTGTGTTACATTGGACCAAAAAAAACTAAGTGGGATGTTTTTGTACAAACATTTTTGCAATAAAAAAATAACACATTACCTCGATGTTTAGGTACAGGCCATATTTGCAAAAGGTACTTCAGTAAGCTGATAGGTTGGGAGTAGTCCAGGTCTGGCAGTCGACATCCTGGGGTGGTTGTTTCGTTTGATTGTAACATTAGGGGAGGCGCTAGGGCTGTTGCTAAGTTTTGAGCGGACATTTTGTTCCTGTCTGATGCTGATACCACTAACGATAAATGGTCCATAATAAAAATCAGGGTTGCCTGAAACAAATTAAAAACAAAATATTCTTGGAGAAAAAATTAAAGGTGTGCAATTGGTGTTCGAATAGAGGATTCAAAATTGTTGAACATTGAATGTGTGTAAAAATTCTAAGACTCACCCTATTAATTCTCGGTAAGCAGTCCAGTATGGAGAACATGAGCTTGGCATTTCCTTCAGGATCGTCGGGGAGACACACTCCCAACGCGTCTACCATCATCTGATAAAGACACTTAGTAAATAATGGTTCAGGCAATTCCCTTAAGTAGTCCTTGAGGACACCAGTGATGACGTTTATGTCAGGAACGTTTTCTGGAGTAAGGTCAACAGACCTGCTGTTACGCTCGAAAGCTTCCCTGAGAATTCGTTTCTTTGTAGCAGAACCACAAAGTCGATAAAGTCCTGCAATTGAACAAAAAAAAGTGTTATTAATATTTAGCAGGAGAACAGAGGACGCTGTGGAAGTAAATGAGAAATAGTGGAGATAGATTGGTAGGACAACTTTTCAGCCATGAAAAATACTGGTATGCAAGAGAAGAAAAAGTAGAGAAAGAGTGAATATAAAGATAGGAGACGAAAAATTAGAAGAAGTGGCCGATTCTAGGTGTCTAGGAAGTCAGATAAGTCAGGGCGGAAGGAGTAGGAGGGATATAAAGCAGAGGATACAGCAGGATCATATGGCCTTCAATAAAAAGAAGGCACTTCTATGGTCGCGAACGGTTAATTTAGAAATTCGAAAAAGGTTGTTAAAGGTGTATGTTTGGAGCGCGGCGCTGTACGGATGCGAAACATGGACAGTGAGCGCGGCAGAAAAGAAAAGTTTAGAAGCGTTCGAAATGTGAAGTTCCAGGCGAATGATGAGGATACCGTGGATAGAGAAAATAAGAAATGAGATATTAGAAAGAATAAGAGAACAGAGGACTCTATGAAAGTCGATAAAAAATAGGCCGGATAGGTTGGTAGGACACCTTCTCAGGCATGAACGTCTAGTCAGAGACATGTTAGAGATAGAAATAGGAGTTAAGAGGAGTAGAGATAGATCCAGATTAGATTACTGTTCGCAAATAGTTAAGGATGTGGGATGTTTTAGTTTTAAGGAAAATAAAGGATTAGTATGAAATAAGAAAAAGTTTCAGGACTGACAACCTTATGATGATGAAGATGATGTTTTCTACTAATGCTAAGTTTCAGGAAGAAATTGCACCATCAGTTTCATCCTCGTACTCATATCGTAGCCCTCAAAATTTTACAAGTACTTAATCATATTTACCTATAATGTCTAAACCTCTCCTCTCAACTTCTTCAACACATCGTTTAACGATTAAAGGAACTTGTAATGTGCCCGCAATTAAACCAGTAGCAACTCCCCCGGGTACTCCTCCTGTCCTAGATTCTCTACTAACCTGAGAAAAAAATATTTTTGTATAAACATTTGTCCCTTCATAGGTGTGGAATCTAAAAGTACCTTTTTTTAATAATAAAATTGCATGAAGCCATGATCTATTTACTCCCTACGATAAAAGAAATGGAAGGATAAAACAATGGGGGTAGCAACATTGTTCTTCACTCTACATTGTAAAATATTTAATGGAATTACATATTTTTGACTCTGTCATGTTGATAAAGAAAATTTTATGCAAGATAATGATTGTACTACCCTCCATGTAATAAGTTTCCACATTAATGCTAATGATGTAATCAAGCAAGAAATTTATTCAGACCAAAGTGAATATTCGTTTACTGACAAAGAGAAGGTTCACTGCTAAACCTTTTAACAGACAATTCATCAAAATTTCACGAAATGAATTCCACCCCATTACCTCGTCAAACACAAAGAAATTAAACTTACGACTGTTTCCAAGTCGACCCCAAACAGGGGAGGGTTCGTTGTTCTCGTCAAACTTATACTAGAAACGGCTTTCCTTCGGTAGACAGTGTGCGAGTCGGTGTACCTTAATCGTAGGTAAAGCGTCCCTGAAACAAGAATATTACAAAGTCTGTTTGAATGGGGTGTGTAAGACAACAATTGCTTTACCCCTCGGCTCGATTTTCAGGGCGAGTTGGTGTAACGGCCCCGTTTTTAGTAACGATGGCAGATGAACAGATCCCTTGTAACAGAGTTTGTGTCGATATTGTGGATCCCACGAATACACAAGAAGATCCAATTCGCGATTGTTCACCAGATCTAACTCGAAACTTTCATCCCAGTCAAATACGAGGTCTCCTGTTCTAACCTGAATTCAAGGAAGTTGTGTTACTACACATCTACTAAGCTAGGAATGGAATTGTTGCCAGAACTACTTATAGAATTTGAAACACAAATATGTAGTCACTTTTATAGTTTAAGGTTCACTTACAACTGTCCTAGCTTTATGAACTCTATCACATTCCAAAACGCAGTAAAGGTCCCGTAGGGTTCCAGAACCGCCTGGAAATTAAATTTTTTTTTTAGTTTAAGACAGATAGTAAAATGCATAAAAACAGTAAAGAACGCGTGGAACAAATTCATTTAAAATTTGCTCGGATACGTCGATCTTAATTTTTGGCTGCGGGTTTTTTTAATGGTAAATTAATGTATACATGGTGGCCCAAAAATGAACGACTACCACCAACTTTATTTTTTCAAATGGAAGAACCCATTTTTTATTACATTTTTAAATTCTGCGTCGAATTTTAGCTATGTTTCATGTACTTAGACCAACTATAAAATTACATAATACCCAGATAAAGTGGGTTTTACTCAAATGCTGAAAACCTAAATATACCCGAACTCCGTCCGCGATTTTTTCTTCCAGTTAAAAAAAAAGCAGTAGGAGTATAAGTGAAAAAGGCAGAAAAAAGAACGAAAATTATCCTTCATAAGAAAATACATAGGATTTTGAGCTGAAACTGTCACTGTTTATTTACTTAGCAGATTCTGTATGGCTTAAACAGGATGGGTCACCCGAATGGTCAATTAGATCTCTAAAACCTGAACCCATTCGATTTTTATCTATGGAGTTATCTGAAATCTAAAGTCTATTTCAATAAACCGGAAAAAATTGAAGAATTGTAGAGTAGAATTAGAGCTGAAATACAACAAATCCAGCCACAAACCTTGACCAAAGTGTTCAGACTAGAAAAAGTGGCAAGACATAAAACAAATAATGTATGACGAATGTTTTAATAGTTTTTGGCATGTACTAGGACTGATTCAGGTTAGCAAGATTTGTATTCGCACCTGCACCATCAGTCCTTTCAACCATCAGTCCTTGTTAATTTGCATATATTTCTGTGAAAAATATTAAGAATTTCCGGTGGAAGAAAACATATCTCAAATTATAATTGTAAAAAGTACTCAAAAGTTTCATTTTGGCATATCTAATGTTTCTATGATGTACGGTATGTGCCAAAAAAACAGATTATTAGTCTAGATCCTGTAATAATTGTATAGGTTGCTGGTTACTTACCTATACTAGGCGTACTTCCGCTTGGTGTCACAGGGGTAGTAGCTGTAGAGCCACCAGTGGATGGTCTGAGACCTCTTCCTGCTAATAAATGAACCCAAAGCATACCGCTTACGGGTTCATCAGTCGACGGAAGTGTACCGCTCATGGGAAGTCCTGTTCCACCGACACCTCCTGGTTTGTCTATTTTATACTTTAAGAATTCTAAAAGGGACATGATCGAAATAATTGAATGTAAGGCTCATGAAAAAGCAATTTTACCAGCAGGGTTGATATCCAGCTGGCGTTGTCCTCGTGGTAATGTGCCACTGGGAGTTGGTACTGGGCTTGGGGCGGCTGCAGCCCTTCCAGAATCTAAATCTAACAGTTGTCTCATCCGACGCATTGATGGAGACCTCGATGATGATAATGCTATTGGAAAAATGTTTTTGATGTGAAACTTCTTTACGCACGGTAGGGTAAGTTCGTTTCATGCGAGCTGCTATGTAACGAAATCATGCAACGCATTTCCCCCGCTATCTGGCCCTATGTATGCTTAGATCTTTAAAGCTACGCAACGGATTTTAATGCGTTTCTTTTTAGTAGATAGAGTAATTCAAGAGGAAGGTTTACATGTATAATACATGCATAATATAGTAGAGAAACACTGATAATTTTAGAGGTTTGTAATGATATGTCGTAAATAAACACATTTTTTTTCGCTTACATTGCAAACGCTGGCTGAACTCTACGAGAGATCAAAATAATGTACTACAGTGTTGTACACCTTAAAAAGGTCTACAAAAAAGTCCGGGATGGTATACGTCTATATCTTAGGGATAACCCACAATAACCATTTTTTATCATTTACTTTTTACGAGAAATAATGGCTTACTTACGAAGCGATTTTAAGCAATACAGCATTAATCCTTATCCAATTGAGTACTTTTAAATACATTGTGCATTGAATATAGATCAATATGGCCCTTTACAGCATGTAATTTAAATGAATATTGTCGAAGATATTACAGACTTAAAATGCAGGGACGTAGCGGTTGTGGCGGTACCGGGCGGTTTGTATTGTCTAATGACAAAAAAGCTGTGATTGTTGTATATAAAGACATTTTATAGTATATTTACTATCAGCATTGCACCCGTGCGAAGCATAGTGTACAAATAATCCCATTAAACCAATTCCTTAACCCCCTATCCCGGTATGTTTGTGTGCTTGAAGAAGTTTCACTTCAGCAGCGTGTTGTATAATTACACGTAGTATTTTTTTTTATTGCTTAAGATTAATAAAATTCATGTAATAATTTGAAAGAGGTAACAAATGTTGCTGTTGCTTTTTACATAGTGTAATATATAAATACATAATTCAGTAAATCGTAAATACCTGATGTGGATGAGGTAATATGTTGTGTTGATAAAGATCGAGCAGGCACTGTTGGGTGTTGAGTTCGCGTGAAATGCCTGTCAAGTGTCGAAGTTGTCCCCGGTCTTCCGTATGCACCGTAATAACTTCCTTCGGCCTGAAAAGAGCGATTCAATAAAGTCAAATAGTCTACAAAATACATAAATATTCGGTGCCTACATTTTTCAATGCCTGATGTATGTTCTCGGCGCTGTAAGTGAATCTGGCCGCCCGTTGTTGATTCAGGACGTCCCTAGACGCCCTTATTTGTTCGTATATTGCCGAAGTCGAAGGGGTACGACTCAGCCATTGACGGTATTCATCTGAAGTGAACACTCCAGCGGATGGTATTCTCCCTAAGTTGCATCAAATTCATTAAAAGCGTAAAAAATTAATTACAAGAGGGGATTAAAAAGTTCGGGGTCTCGCAGAAACATAAGGAAAACACCGAATTTGTTCTATTCGTATTACGAGAGTGCGTTTTTAAGTTCGAGGAATGGGTCAGTAGGTCATTAGTGAGGGTAGTTATTCGAGTCATTACGAATTTAGTTACTCATTATTAGTAAAAATACTAAGTTTTATCGTAATTAGGTCAGTAGTCTTCGAACTGTCGTCGACGAAACAACTCAATCGGGAACAAATAGTGAAATATGGAAAAAATCGAGTACTTCGTTGTTATATAGTTCCTGATCAAGCAAGGAAAATCAGTTCAAACCGTACTGGAAGAGATGTCATCCGTTTACGGGGACCCTTGCCCAGGTAAAACCATGGCTTACAAGTGGCATACCCTTTTTAAGAAAGGTAAAGACGACCCACGGCCAGCCCGGCCGATAGAGGTGACTACTCCGGAAATCATTCAAAAAGTCGAACAAACAGAATAGCTCAAAACCCCAACGCCAAAACACGACACTGTAGTTATCCGAAGCACTTTTCGGTAACAAGGTTACCTTCTTTAGGGACTGAAGAAAAGTGTTTCGGATAACTACAGTGTCGTGTTCTGGCGTTGGGGTTTTGAGCTATTTTGTTTGTTCTAATACAACCGCCAAAGTTTTTCCAATCTTCATAAATTCAAAAAGTCGAAAAATTAATACATGAAGATGTTCGGGTTAGGAAGAAACTGCTCGCAGAAATGGTAGGACTATCAGATACAACCATTTTTAAAATTCTTCACGTCAGCGCCGAGAATGCTCACTTCGCTTCAAAAATAACAGCGTGTGGAGTGTTCTCGCGCGTTTTTGAACCTCTGTAGTAAAGATAAAGATATTGACTCGAATTGTTATAAGGGGTGATACTTGGGTTCATCATTGTGAACCTGAATCCAAACAGGACTCTATGCAGTGGCGCTAACAGGGCCCACCACCACCCAAAAGGTTTAAGGTTTCACAATCGGCTGGGAAAATCATGGCGACAATCTTTTGGGACTCAGAGGTTATCCTGTTGATCGATTATAAAGATATTGGTGTCTCCAACATGGGAGAATGCTATGCTTCAATACTAGAGCGGTTAAAGGAAGCAGTCAAAGAAAAAAGAAGATTAAAATTGACCAAAGGTGTCCTCCTTGTGCACGACAACGCGCCTGTTTACAAAAGCAGTGTTGCGATGGCTGTCTGGGAGAAGGGGGGCTTCGAAATTTTGGCTTACCCACGCTACAGTTCTGACCTAGCTCCCAGCGATTATTACCTACTCCCAAACTTGAAAAAAGTCTTCGTGGGAAGAAATTTTCAAGCGACGAAGATGTCAAGGATGCTGTTTCAGCGTATTTTTCAGACAAAGACAAAACATTTTTATTCGAAGGTATACAGTAAGTTAATTGAAAGATCGGAAAAATGTGTAAGGATAGCAGGTAAATATATATTGAAAAGGAAAAATAAGTTTGTACTTTTAATTCCACTTCTTACCCCCCCCCCCATTCCGCGAACTTAAAAACGTCTCCTCGTATGTTCATCAATTATTGAGTTTTCATAGTGTATAGTTTGGTATTAGTGATGGTAGTTCTGGTTATACTGGTTTGAATAACGTCAAGTATCCAAGTTTAAAAAAATGGAGCAATTAAGAAGTAAGCATCTACTGTGTTAAGTTTGAATCATCAGATTCTTATGAAAAGCTCATAAGGCATATTTGACATCAGAATCGCTGATTTGTTTTCCGAGGGTCCTGATGAGGAATCTCTTTACTGGCATACTCCTTATTTGCCACATGAATACCATGTACTAAGTGAGATCATTATTACGTCGAAAGATAAAACTGATTGGTTGTGCAGATTAGGTATAGATATAGATTTATCTAAATGTAAATTTCAAAATGGTGATCATTGTATTTTCAATTCTATGACACTATTTTGAATGTAGTATGAAGTAATGTATCTTAAAACTTTGTACCTTTACAATATAAGAACAAAGGCTTTCACGGCTGGAATCCATAGTAGAATGAAGATTCGGGCTATAGGGCCGTGGTTTAAGTGAACTATTCTATCCAGACGTTTCGTCGGCTACTGCGGCTGACATCATCAGTGGTAGTGCTGCGTTAACAACGCTGTTGAGACTTCGAGATATATTCTACGTTCACGTTGTCAACGCAGCACTACTACTGAGGATGTCAACCGCAGTAGCCGACGAAACGTCTGGACAGAATATAGCCCGAATCCTTACTCTACTTTGTACCTTTACCTTAGATATATTACGTCGTTCAACGTCTTTAATTTCAACAGATCACTAATTTATTTTGCCTTAGACATTAAGAGAGAAGGCATTTAGAGATTTTGTCCTAGCTACAAACAATATGAATATTAATTGATGAACTTTATCATTACCTTTTGTTACTCTTTCCTGAATAATTATTCTACTTAGCATCTGACAATTGCTTTTGTTAAATGTACTACTGTAAAATGTAGAGAGCGTTTAAAATAGTAATTGCGATTCGTAAACTACTGTCATCTATCAGTCGATTTTGAATAGGTTACATTAAGTATGCACTAGTACCGTTAGCAATAGCTTACTGGATCAGTGTAAGGTCTATAAAGCTATGTATATTTGTTGCTCACCCCTATCTTTTCGTATCGAAGGCATTTCGGGGGCAGACAGGGTGCCGTCAGATTCGTCGTGTACCAGCGAGACGCTTCGATCTCCGAATCTTTTATTCATGGCGCTCAACCTACATAAAGAGGAAGGAAAGCGAACGGCGGATGATTGTGAAGATCAATTTGTCATAATCTTTCGAAAAATTACAAACTCACCTCGTCGTTGAACCCCGGGCTGAATCGCGGGGCAATGAATTGAACTTGGTGCTTATGTCT
This sequence comes from Agrilus planipennis, assembly GCF_000699045.2. Classification (NCBI taxonomy): domain Eukaryota; kingdom Metazoa; phylum Arthropoda; class Insecta; order Coleoptera; family Buprestidae; genus Agrilus; species Agrilus planipennis. The sequence continues at coordinate 1,340,404 of NW_020442313.1, forward strand.
GCAGCCGTTAGCGAATTATTTCGACCCAGTGTGGGAATTGTGCTGTGCGGTATTACGCCTTGGTTCCTGAAAATAAAAACAGGGAAATGGAAGGATAAATAACTAATCAAGTGCGAATTTTTACTGACACTGATATTTAACTATGTAACTCTCTATTTATATGAAGTATTTAACTTTTTTTCGGAAATTATAGGGAGATTGCTATTGTTGGCCATGAATCAAATGATTATTATCAGCTTTATTTTATACTTTGTTTAGTTTCTCTAGCGATGTGACCTTTAGCATGACCGGTGCAAGGTAGAAAAGAACAGCACTAGGCCAGAAAAGAAAGGAGACAACTCTCGGCCAAACTCTTAATCGGTGAGGAGCGTATAATCCGTACAGTACTGCACGGAAAAATTGACCATTTTATCCACTAAAATTATATTGTTCAAATGTGCTGTTATTGGTATTAATTACTACTGAAAATATCAACGAGTTGTTTATTTATATTTGAAGACATATTAAAGGCTTTAACGCTTGTTTTCAACTCGCATTACTATTCATGATTGAACAAAACTTTTGGCAGGTACTGTATGAAAAAGTATGTTTAATGAACAAGCGTGAGTTTTTTTTGTCCCTACCTACGATTTTACCAGCGCGCATCCAAGATATTGGAAGGGGCACATTGCTAGAGAAAGTAAATGAAGTATACTCACGATGTACATACCTATATCTTTTTTATTTAATTTATTTTGCGAACCTGTAAAATTTTTGGAAAACTTTTAGTTTGTTTAGTTTCAGAAATTTTGGAAATAATGAGTATTTTGGGCAATATTTCTTGAATTCAGACGTATACAGGTTCAAAAAGGGTGTTTTTGGATTCTTTATTGACGGACTTTCTGAATAACAACTCGCTTGATGCAGGGATGTGGAATTTTTTGTTTAGTTTAGTTTAAATTATTTAAAGGTTTAAATTTCAATGATTAATAGCTTTCAATAAAACACGTGCAGAAGGACATATGAGAACGTATTAAGGTGTCGCTTTTCCGTCTTTAAACATACGAAACGTCAAAATAGAATGATAAATTAAAATGCTAACTTCAAAAAAAATAGGGATTACAGAGATTAGATAAAATAATTACTAAACTGTAAAAGTTGCTTTTTAATAAAAAAAATCGAATGTTATACGCCAAAAGACTATACGGTAACACCATTACCTACTTACAGTTTGTTTTTCTATTTGTTCATCTGTGTACCGGTATTTTTCTTTATGGTAGGTACATATACATACACTAATTGCAAAAATTTTTGGATAAGCTAAACTGCAACTGAAACTGCTTTTTGTAAGCACTTTTTTGAGATTTACTTGTAATGTAGAATGTTGTATCTACCAATTTCTATTTTGTGTTTAAAAAGGATGACTGAAGTCGATGTACGACCTAGTTATGAAGTCATTTTTTTAAAGGCATATGTGACACTTCAAAATATCAACTTTACGTCGACTCCCTGGAAAAACTCAACAGTCTCAAAATATGCAACACATTCTTAGAGTCAAAACAATAATTTAAGATGTGCATTTTTTATTTTATCCGCGAATTGTGGGATACTCACACTGCCTCGTGTGAAGCCCGTGCATTAAAGGATTAGAACACCTTGCTGAGGAAATGTGATCGCTAGTAGCTAATGCAAACATGTAGAGTGGTGCTTAATATCTCATTATTACAGCTACCTAACTTTTAATCGCAATCATAGATTGTTACTGCAGGTATAATATTTATACCTACGGATTTTAAATTTAAAACTCATTAGGGCTCTTACCGACCCTTGCATGATATTGTTTTGAAAGCATGAATTCATTTGAAATGGGGAAATAATTGGCAAATAATGGTTCCTAGTTTATGTTTTATTTTTTGTGTGAAATCTGAAATACAGCTCAATATCAATATCAATTGTTGTTGTGACTGTAAAACATTTTAAATCAAGAGTCGCTAAATTGGAAGGATATGTAAAATAATAAAATTAATATTGAACGGTAATACCTAATTAATTAAAAAAGGAAATTGCGTGATGGAAATTGTTTTTATTTTCATCAGACGATCACGTTCTATTACAGACTTTGAATTCTTAAAATGGATATGTAATACAGTGAATTTTTTTAGGCACGCTTGTAGAATAATTTTGTGGATATTTTGGTTTACGGTGAGGACGCCGTAAGCTCTTGGTGAAACATTTTCAATAAAATAAATTAAAATCAAGAATAACCAATATTCAGTTCACTCGGTAAAAATGTTCAGTCTCTCAGAGTCTTTGAAAGCGAGAGTCGTGTCTCCGTTTCTCATCGAGACTGTTTAGCGTCTCTGAACGAGAGACTCGAATCGCTCGTAGAGAGATCCTCATTTCGTATCCAGTCTCTGAACGACAGACTAGAATCTCTGGTGTCTTGATACCATGGTTAAAATTTCAAGTTCAACATATTTCAGAGATCCCAGTCTTTCTACGAGAGACTCGAGTCTCTCGATTTTTCGGTTTTATTCATTCAATCTTTCCGTAAGAGACTCGAATCTCTGAATTAACAATTTTGTCGTTCGAATCTCTCATATAGAGACTGTGAGAGATCCATAAAAACACCTAGGCAATAACTGAGAGACTGTGAAAGACTGTGAGAGACGCTCTCAGAGACTCTGAAAGACTCTGAGAGACTCGAGAGAGACTGACTTTTTGTCTAGGGATTGTCTGTGGGTTGATTTTAAATAGAACATTGGATTGTTTCAGAATAAACTAAATACATGCCTATTGGGACTAAAGATTATACTCTTAATATAGGTAATCCTAGTGTTTGACTTAATTCGTTTTATTGACCATTTTTTGCTAAAATAAGAATATACCTCCAGACCACTTGCGTAAAAATTTACATGTATTGTACTATTGAGCATAGTAAAATAGGTGATAGATATAATTTTTATAACAAAATGTGGGAAATTGGGGATCTCAGATTATGAGCAGGTACTTTAGTATACCGCGGGACAGCGTCTTAATTTCGTCATCTTACGGCCCTTCTGTCACTTGTACTAACAGCACTTTCTTAATTACGAACACGAACCCTTTTACACCACTCATCATATTTCTCGTTCAAAGCTAATAATAATAATCTCTCTTTTTCCTTCTGTTTTTTCCAAATTCCAAATTTTACTATTTAGTAGAAAAACGTGAAAGTTGATAAAATTGAAATAAAGTACTCAAATAAAGTTTCGTACGGAATTCAACAATTTTGAAACTGTTGATATTAATTATGATTCATTATTTTTGAATTCCAATTCCAATATCTTCGAGAGTCATAGATTTGTTTGTGATGGATGAAGAATGATAACACCATATTGTACGACAAAGTGAAGGAAATCAAGTTTGTCACGTAATAATTCCACACTGTATTAGAAGTAAATGATTTTTAGATGAGACCTTCCTTTACGCCTTATTTTAAGTCAATGTGGAGTAGGTACCGCATACGTTTGTTAATTAGTGAGTCGACTTAAAGCACAAATTTATGCTCTAGGTAATCGACAAACAGACAGAAGAGTGGAATAATCGTTAAAGCGTTTCGTTTTCTTATTTCGAGGTACTAAACTATAAAAAAAGATTTTTATCGCATGTCATCTGGACTTACCTGTAGTAGTAATAACTGCTTCTAGGACCGAGAGTAGCTTCCGTATCACTTGAATAGTCCAAGCTACCTCTTGTCCTTCTGCTGAGTGTTCCTGCTGTTCCAGGTGTACCATATTGACTCATCGTTGCCGTTCCGTATTTTGGTCCACTCATTTGTGGTGTTTGATCAACATATCTTTGATTATATCTGCTTAAAATACGGAGACAATTCATTTTATCGCTCTTGATGGACATCTATCTACTCTTAATTAAATCTAAAATTTTTTTTTCAACTTTGCAAGGTATTGTCATTGGTGCGTTTAAATGAGAACACGTTTGTTAGTTCTACACGTATATCATAGTTTATTTGACTAGGAATAATGTAAAAAAATCATAACAATAAAAGTATGAAAATTGTGGATTTATTATAATAATTTGGTTTTAATAAACGGCTATAATTTGTAGGTCCCTGTTCCAAAATTGACCGTATGTATTAAAAAAAAAAGATTTCTAAGCTTTCAAAGGTGTATTCTCGATGAAACATTTTCAATAATAAAGGAAAAGAAAGGAAAGGATGTTTCAACAAAACTGTTTATTCCACGACAACTGTGTCGACCTCTAAAAGGTCATTTTCAAGAGTACAATAGTAACTTTTAGAAAATACTACAAATGGTGCAGTAAACGCCATCTGTAGCACGATGCTATTTTAGGATTACGTATGCTCGTATACTTCGAATTATTTTATTCGAATTATTTTATACATTAGTAACTGTTAACAACATTCTAACTATTGTACTCTTGAAAATGACCTTTTAGAGGTCGAAACAATTGTCGAGGAATAAACAGTTTTGTTTCTTCTTTATTAAATGATTTCGATTTGACTTATCATTTAATTGTTATACAAGTTGCAAATGCAGTAAAAATGACATTTCAGGGCTAATTTCAATTTTTCGGTATTCTTTTATCGTTATCTTTTATTTATCAGCTAAAGCTTGGTTTTATACGCATGCTAATAGTTAACAAATAATTTCCATGTTGTAATAACTTAATTTTTATAGTCTTTCCACGAAGAACATATTTTCGTTAGTTGACCCAAAGACGATTTGTCGATTTACTTTTACAGTGGATTTCGGGTATAACGACAACGAAGGGACCACTGTAATTTCGTCGCTATATCCAGAATTCATTACAGGCAATGTTAAAGGCGATACGGACAGAAATACAGACAGAGATTTCGCCATTTTTAACAGTAAATGTATATCTGGAAGTCACAGTTATTGAAAAGTTTACTAAACGCAGTTGCTACTCAGAAACCACGGTAAAGGTCACCACACTCGTTGACAATGTGTGTTGATGTAAACAAAAGGTAAGAAAGCTTTCTGTGTCTTTAAGGGCTGACTCCGGTCGCTATATCTGCATGGGATTACTAGCGATTTATTACAAATTATTCATTAAAAGCAGTCGCTACATCCGAACTCGGCGTTACTTCCGAAGTCGCTATAGCCACATGAATTTTATTCTAAAGGATGCTTTAAATTCAGGGGACTTACATATGACGTTTGCTATAGCACAGTGGTCGCTACAACCAAGGTCGTACTAAATGAAATCCACTGTATTTACTTGATATATAGAATCAAAGGTGTCCACCCTATTTTGGTTTTTATTATCATGAGGACAAAAACAAATGGAAATTTTATTTTACTTGAATCTGATTGCGATTTAAAGTTTATAAAAAAATTCTGTCAATTATACCTGCTAAGAGTTGATCCAGATTTTAAACTTGATCTAAGTAAACTATGCCGTCCAGCGGGGGTGATACTTGTGTAATCCGCGTACTCCGTGTGGGGTAAATGTTGGTCTGAACCGGATCTAGGCATTATCCTTCTTGAGCCAGTACTAGGATGTTGAACATAATAGTGCGGACTTTGCTGGGACAATCTGGAATAAAACATTGATTCTGTAACTAAGTCTTCAGTTTTGAGCATATATTTTTCACAATATGAATTAGAACTGAACGCTGCCTATGACGCACTAAGGAGATCATATAAGTAGCGGTGTCAGTGTGCATCCTTGTCTGACTCCCTTCTCTACGTTGCTGCTCCAGCTCTATAACTGCCTGTTGCTCTTTATACAAACTAAGTATCACTCTTCTATCTCTGTAACTCATCCCTACATTTTTAAGTATATTTAACATCTTGTCCCATTTAATATGTCAAAAGCTTTTTCTAAATATACTAATAGTTCTTCCGCCCTTTTTTCCATCCTCCTCTGTACAATTCTAGCTAAGATTTTTGACGCATGGGAAGTTAAGCTAATTGTTCTAAATGTCTNCTCTGTAACTCATCCCTACATTTTTAAGTATATTTAACATCTTGTCCCATTTAATATGTCAAAAGCTTTTTCTAAATATACTAATAGTTCTTCCGCCCTTTTTTCCATCCTCCTCTGTACAATTCTAGCTAAGATTTTTGAGGCATGGGAAGTTAAGTTAATTGTTCTAAATGTCTCGCATTTATCCGCGCCTCTCTTTTTAAGTATGGTTACTAACACGTTCCGTTTGTAATCTTTCGGGACTTTCCCGCTTTCGTAAATGTTACTAACTAGCTTAAACATACGATCTCTAACCTCTTGTCCTGCATGATTTAATATTTCCGATTGTATCCCATCTATACCTGATACCTTATTATTCTGTAAGTTTTTTTAATGTTACATCGAACTCTTCTCTTATTATGGGTTAACCTAGCTCATCCATTTCCACACTATCTTCCTTCTCTAATATATCTCCTAACTCATGGCCTGCGTATAGTATTCTTTCCACCTGTTTTTTAAGTTCTTCTCCTACCTTCCTTTTGTTTCAGAATTTTCACTTTAAGATTGGTCTTGATAACTACTACGTTATGATTGCTATGTGTGTCTCCTCCTGGAACATGTATAGTCCTTCACTTAATTTTTAAATCTTTGCCTAACAAGTAATCTAACTGATACCTTCCTAAATCACCTGGCATCTTCCACATATAGCACCTCCTAACGTGATGATTGAATAAGGTATTCGCGACAGTTAAGTTATATTTATCGCAAAATTCTGTCAGTCTATATGATAATACGCAAGTTTCTGAGATTCATATAGTCTTGAAACATGGGTTGACAGACATACTGTTACTTAAATGAGTTATGAGCATTCGGTTTGTTCGATTGAGGTACCTCAAAAATGTAAGTAGGTGGAATATAAAACATTCTTTTTATTTTTTACATTTAACAATCATTTTCACCTTGAAGATGATAATGGCTGTGTTCCGACACTCATTCTACGGCCAGGAAGTGCAAATGAATGAACTTTTTCCGCTAAGCTTTCGAGAGTGTTCGGATAGGTCCTTTCGTAGGGTTGAAAGTGTTGCATGCTCGATTTGGGTTGTTCCGTAATAACAGGAGGCGGCGGCTGATAGCCCCAAGAGGAACCGGACGAGTCGGGCGGTCTTGAATTATAATACAAATCTAGTCCGTTTGACTCTTGCGAATGCCGTGAATCCATCGAAGAGATGCCCAAACCGAGAGACCGTGATCGGGACTCACTCGTCTCGCGTCCATCTCCATGACGACGAATTGAAGAGTCCCTGTCCCTATCTCGGTCTCTGTTGAAAAACGAAATCATCTTAATGATAATATAGCAAAACTATAGTGATAATATGCCTATAACATATAAAAGTAGCGCGCGTATTAGATTTGGTTTCGCAAATACATGATACCTTTGCAAGGTTTTATACTGCCTGTTACTTAATATCAATCCATTTATTTACAAGGAGATATGATGGTTAATCGAAACTACCTATACCGTGCTGATGAGAGGCAGCAAGTTCGGAATCGCGACCCACTCGTAGTGGTTTCGTTATAATCATTACATAATAATTAAGGCAGTGTCGTTTAGGGGATGTCCCATTGCTACCCGTCCCATTGCTATCCGCGAAAATATTTTACTGAAATAGTAGCATCGCTGCCCACCAACTTTATTACTCTCATAATTAATTTGACTTTATAATTCGATATTATAATGCGTATGCAAATTTTTTATAATTCTTTTAAACGTGTTTAGAATAATTTGCTCAATTTATCGATATAGTTATAGACAATATAATAAATGTACCAAATATTACACACCAGTAGTGGTCAATTAATTATATTCGAACGGGAAACCGTTCCAGTTTCATAACGCGGATGGAGAGATAAATTCCTCTGTTGTTATAAGTTTACCAAACATATAAATATGCTGCTTCCAGAATTAGGATTATTTAGTTTCAAAAAAAACGGCAATAATAACGTCTCAAATTTTGGATTCGATTTGGAGTTGGTTGAAAGTGCTTGGGGTAAACAATAAATTGTGTTAGAAGGTTACAAATACTGTCTAAGAAGAACAAACAAAAAAGAAATTGTCGCTAATTTTATTTCATGTTGCCTCTACTCCTTACTAGATACAGATACTACTTTTTTTAAAATGAAGTGGCTTCTAGATACCTACGTACAGTAGAATATAGGAGGGAAATGACAAACACGTCATACTAAGCAGACGTCATACAAAGCATATTCTTAGAAAATAAACAACTTTTTATTTTGGTTAGTTATGTATTTTAATAGAGAGAAGAACTACAAATTGTATATATTTATTAACAGAAAAAGAAAAAGAACGATGAATTGTAATATCAATATACAT
>NW_020442313.1:1349484-1359685 GCF_000699045.2 Agrilus planipennis
ATAATACTAAATGATAAAATTATTAAAATATTATTAAAACACGTCATATAAGCGGGCGTCATACAAAGCAGTCTTAAAAATTAGCAACTTTTTATTTTAGTTATTTAGTTTAACAGACAGAAAAACTACAATTTGTATATATTTAACAGAAAAAAGAAAAAAGGATGAATTGTAATATCAATACACATAAGAAAAATGAGCGAAAATATTATTAATCATTTGGGTCACTATAGCCGGATATGATTTCTTGAGAATCAGTCATAATAAACGATGTCATTTTAAACGGAATCATTATATCCAAACTTTCCTATAGAGAATTTAATATGAAAACTAAACTTAACACTGCAATTACTTCATGTTAAGCGGTTGGTCAATATAGGCGGAGTCATAATAAATGAAGTCCACTGTAATTAAATTAAATTAGAGCTTGTTAATATTATTTTAATCATTGCTCTCAATTAACAACAATGGCATTGAGTATTTTATATTCGATTCTAACTTTACTTGCAATCAATCAAAAGGTTTTTAATTTAAGGAAAATATGTAAAAGTATTAGGTCTGCTGTTGTCTGAAATTCTTTCTTAAAAACCATTCAATAATGAATATTCTAGAATATGATTTGACATTTTCTGCTGCGGTTCCATTAACTTTTAAAAAGCATTCTTGTATATAAGTACTGCACACTTGAGTGATGGCATGTAACAGCAGATGTTACGTCAAAGCCGTCTAAGGTTGGAAGCAAGGAAAAAAGAGGCACGGGATTGTTTCTCGAAATGCCTCGAGCAGAACGTTAAATTGCTCGCCATCGATGGCTTTTTTTTCTGTGTTTAGACGTCACTGGGCACCACACAGACACGCCACAATCTACAAACCTCAAACGAAACGCAATTACTAACGAAGATTTTTTTCAACTTCAACTTGAAGGATGGAGAAATTAATTTTGCACGAAACAATTTACTTGTTATCGTCGTCCTCTGTCTAGGTTACATTGTTGGGTTAATTGAAAATGGGAAGCTTTAGTTTAAAAGGAACTAACGGAAGCGATAAAAAAATAATTGAAATGCCTTTTTTAATAAAGTGGCATCTACTTCACAGAGTAGGGGGTTTCGAAAAGGAATTTCTGGAAATTGTATAGGTATGCAGTCACTTTAAACAATTCTATTATGAAATAAATGGGGTGGTAAAGGTTAAGAGTTAAGGCCACTAAAAGAAAAACAGTTGAACTGAAGGAGCGAACTGTTCAAAAGAAGAAGGAAAGTGGGGACTGTGGTAGCAGAAATCAAGGAATTCTTGACTGATGTAGAGGGGAAATACACAGAAACGGATTTGAAAAGACTTATGTGTCTTAAGACATTTACTTAAAGTAATATTAAGAAAAAAGAGACGGCTACCAGTGATGAACAAAATTGTAGGGGATCACCGTTGTTACCAGCCTTTTACTGTGAGACAAATAACACAGGTCTGCGATAAAAAAGTTTTTTGTATAAATTTATCTTAAGCATGTAAAAGTTGGTCTATATTTTGCAAATATAAACTTTGTTTTAACGTATCACGTCACATTTTTTTTTTTATATGTAGATTAATATATGTATATGTATACATACAGCTCTTTGAATCAGCAAATTTATTTGTTTTTTTACAAAATTCATTTTATAGCGTATAGTTCTATTTTATACTCTCTGACTGAGTATTATATTGTCTTTTACTTTATTGTAGATAGTTTGAAAGTAAGTAATAGTAGTTTACACCGCCTGAAAAAAAAAAATAATTTCTAGCGCGCCATTATTGACAGACATATAATATTAACGTGTAATTAAAAGATTGTGTCCTATTTATCTTTAACTATGGCTTCTCGGAGTTGTAAAAACAGTTCAAATGCATTTTTTTACATTTGCGGACAATATACAATAGTTAAGCAAAGATTGAATATAACAGACTTTGTAAAAAATCCTTATTAAGCTTACTTCAGAATGAAGTTGTGTCACCAAGATAAACACTGGGTTACGATAAAATATGCCGGTTATGTGTTGAAGTGTTAAGACAGTGGACTTACGGTAAATCAAAATCATTGTTATTCGGTATTTCTGTCCAAATTAGAATGCAATTGGAAGCCGAAGTGAAAAATGTCATCAATATGAGTTTGAAAGAAGAAAGTATTGCTTCCACCACTTTACATTAAACATGGTTTGATCAAACAGTTTGTAAAAGCATTTTGACTTGACCAACGGTGATTATTTCATGTTTAGATATCGAGGTCATGATTTATATAGGTTTTAAGCATATAAAAAAATCGTAAGGACACAAAAAATTACTTTTTAAAAAAAGTCAATTCAAAAATCAGCTTTTTTTTATTTTCGATCTTTCCATGCTTTAATATTGTCGGAGGTATTTTTAACCAACACCATCGAAAACAGCATCCTTAAAAACATAGAAACACTGGTTATTGAATATTTTTTCGTCGCACTCATTACGTGACAAGGGTTCAAATGGAAATGTGTTCTCTGAGTATTTATGGGTTAATGTGACGTGATAAAAACCATATGAATATCGCTTTCTATTACTTTTAAGACAATTACGACAAATATTAACAATTTAAGAAAAAACTTTTCAAAAACAAATTTCGCAGACCTGTGTAATCTTAAACACCTAACAAATGAACATTGTCTTCTGTATATGATATCAAATTGGTCCATGGCAAAAAGAAGCTGTGTTTAATTAAAAATCTGTTCCATGAAATTTACGTTGTACGCCTTTTTTTTTTACGAATGTCATACATAGTACTGCGTATTTTCTCGTTTATTCTTCGGAATTGTTCAGAGTTATTTAGATTGCAACGTGACTTGTCAGTGAAGTGCTTATTTCCATTCATGGGATGTCAGAAGAAGGAAATAATAACTAGGTCAGGAAATTCTGTAACGTCCCGAATATACGACATATTTGATCTCAAGCGGTTTCCACTTGTTTTACGCTAACGGCAAAATCAACGCTGCGAACTGTTTAACATTTCAGTTAAGCAACTCTAAAATGTCAAGCACGAGCAAAATACATGTACACACATTGATAAACGTACATATATGCATAAATAGAAGTATATACAAGCGTGTGCTTATGAAATTTGGTTCGTGAAATAATTCGAAAGATATACTCTTCGAAACGTAGTGCGAAAAGGTTTATTCAAATTTGACCCTTAACTTTACGACACAAAGCACCGCAAGCGGTTTACATATGGACACGAAGTCTGTGAGTCTATGTAATCATCATTAGGTACTTGTAATTGACATTCAACGGATTATTATAAAGACAATTTATACATTATAAACAATTATTCTGGATAATGTAGATAAGTCGATGCAAAGACGAATATTTCGTATTGTTTTTTTTTTTAATTTGTCACAAAGGTTTCTATATGTTAGGTGAATTTATTTTGGATTTTTTGCTTACAAACTTCATAAAACCGAATACTCCAATGTGGTTTTCTAAAATTACGTGAAATTATACTTTCAATGTTAGTTTAGTAACTATCCAACGTATCATCGTCATAAGATTGTCAGTCCTAAGACTGATTTAGTTGGACACGCACCTCCACTCTTTCTTATCCTGAGCTAATCTTCGCATTTCCTTAAAACTAGAATAACCCACAAGCTTAACTATTTGCGAACAGTAATCTAATTTAACTTTCCTTTGTGTCTCTAATATGTCTCTGACTAGACCTTCATGCCTGAGAAGGTGTCCTACCAACCTATCTCGCCTATTTCTTATTGACTTCCACAGAGTCCCCTGTAAAATCAATTTTTGAATAAACGATAGGGGTTCGTTCATGGTTATGGATCTGGAGAATTAGGTGACCCCCAACAACTTCTGCATTTTCCTGGCGAGATATTCAAAAAGAAACAATCTTTCGGTTTCGGTTTCGGATCACAGAATCAAGCGATCCTCTAGAACCGAACAACGTTTGTAGAGGTTATATTGCAATTTAGAACTTCTCCACGGAAATATTTTCTGTGACAAAATAAAATGGGACACTCGGTATATGAACAGATTTTGCTAATGCGTGTGTATGTATACTTGTGTTTATATATGTATAGTATTGTTCTGTCAGACGCAATTAATATTGCGATGGAATAATCTGTTTCAGTTATTTTATTATACGTATTGCGTAATATTAATAATGACAGAAACTGTTTTTATTTGACGTCAATGAGATTTCCATCAACCCTGTTTTTTAATTTGTATTCATAAACTCCATTCCATTTCCATATTCAATTCAAAACTTTAATTACTCGATTACAATCTCGTCGCATAGGTCTATGAACTTTAACGGAGTTCCCTTGGAGAATTAACTTTTAATTCCGATAATACGTAGTTTACTGGATGCTACCGCTACAGAGTAGTAGTAAATATTATTCGGGTAAACAACATACCGATTGCTTGGTTTCATTTAAAAACTTCAGAAAAGTCTGGATCGCTCAGTTTTTTGGTTGGCCGTTTGTACACACATTAATAAAAAAGTTCGAAAAATTACCTGGAGAATTCCATAAAATATTATTATTTAGAAGCGATAATTTAATGAATAAAGTATGAAATAAATCGGAATCTATAATGTAAAAAAAATGCTTTGGAAATTGGTGAAAAATGAAATGAGTGTGATTAAAATGGTGGTAAGGCTTCCTAAATTTGGGACATATCTACTTCTTCTTTCTGTTTTTCCCATTTCTAAACTTGGTCATTTTAATGTAGCAACGTATAAATGTAAACATTAGGAAGGGAGTCAGACAGTGGTGAAGCACACGGTCACCCCTACTTTTTAATGTATATATCGAAGACGCGATCAACATCATTAAAGACAGTACAACTATAGGGATAGATATAAAGGAGCAAAAGAATAGTATGCTTAGATTTGCAGATGATATAGCAGTATTAGCATCTAGCAAGGAGTTAGAGATAGCTTTAAATAAAATGGAAGCGGTACTGACAAAACAGTACTGTATGAAAATAAATAAAGGTAAAACAAAAATACTGGTATACAAAGGAAGAAAAAGTAGGGAAAGAGCGAATATAAAGATAGGATACGAATAATTAGAAGAAGTGGCTGATTTTAGGTAGGTATCTAGGAAGTCAAATAAGTCAGGACGGAAAAGTAGCAGGGTCGAGTCGCCTTCAATAAAAAGAAGTCACTTCTATGTTCACAAACGGTTTAATTAGAAATTGGTAAAAATGTTGTTAATTGTATGTTTGGAGCGCGGCTCTGTATGGATGTGAAAAATGGACGGTGGGCGCGACGGAAAAGAAAAGGTTCGAAGCGTTCGAAATGTGGTGTTGACGAATGATGAGGATACTGTGAATAGGGAAGGTTAGAAATGAAGAAATATTAGAAAGAATAGGAGAACAGAGGTCATTATGGAAGTCAATAAGAAATAGGCGAGATAGGTTGGAAGGACTCCTTTTCAGGCATGAAGGTCTGGTCAAAGACATATTAGAGGCAGAAACGGGAGTTAGGAGGGGAAGAGGTAGACATAGACTAGATTACTGCTCGCAAATAGTTAAGGATGTGGGATATTCTAGTTTTAGGGAAATGCAAAGATTAGCTCAGGATAGAAAAGTGTGGAAGTGCGTGTCCAACCAGTCTTAGGACTGGCCGCCTTATAATGATGAATGATTAACTATGAACGCAATGTTGATGCACTTTTTTATTTACATATCGGTGTTAGATGATATAAGGCGAAAGATATAAGAAATAATCTTCTGTTCTCATGTCCATGGTGTGTAGTAAAATTATTCAAATTTATATCGTGGGTATTTGATCAATTTAGTAATTAAAAGTTTCTACTATTAAATCTGAATATCGTTTAGATACCGATTTATCTTTCGTTACGCGTTACGTATCCAAAGACTTTTTACAAGAAAGCAAAAATTATAACTGGGATTCTAAGTTGAAAGTAAATTACCTGGATGCTTATTTTGTAAAAGAAATCCGTTGGTTGTTACAGCAACATGGTTTGCATAATAATTACATAAATTTTAAGAAAAAATTGTTGAACTAACAATATCTTTATCCACAAGCCAGTTTAGGCGATTATGTTCATTCATTCATTACGAATTTCTGCTAATCCTTCATAAATTGTTAGTTTAGGTTCCATTTCTATCCGAACGAAAAACATGGGGGTCACTTTTAGGGGGCAATAGGAAATTAGAAAAAAGTTTTTCAAATTGTACCGCGTGATATATCAAATGAAAGGGCTTGTTGTAAGGGTCTCAAATATATTTTTTTTATAATTTTAAAATAAATAGTTTTAAAGTTATTTAAGAAAATTGATGAAATTTAAAAAAAAAATACAAAAAATAGTTGTTTACTTGTAGATTAATAAGATGTCTATGGTCTAAACATAACGTGGTAAATCTTTGTTAAGTTAAATTGATTTTCGGGTTAGGGTTCCCTATGTACGAATGAAAAACGGAAGCCTTATATATTCGTTTTTTCTAATGAAGTGTAAGTAGAAAACTAGATATTGTACAAAGGTTCTGTTCATTGTAAAACTAACCAGTAACGTTTCGCCTTGGATGTAAGACTTATCATGGTAACAAAACAACAAAATATACTTTGGGAAAGCCTTACATCCACGGAGAAATATTGATGGTTGGTTTTACAATAAAAAAAAGTTTTAAAGAACCAAATAAATAGTATGGCATTCTTGCTGTCTTTAGTACTAAATGTGTTGTATGTTCTATCTCTCTTCTATATATTTTTTTTTTAGTTACTGATGTAATACTTATTCCAATAAAAAATAAAATAAAAATTGACCGAACATTTCCTTTATTAAAACTGATAATGGTGTTTTCCGGAAAATGAATGTAGAAACTAAAACTATTATTACAGTTTTTTAGAGAAGCACAATGTATCAAAATTTAACAAAAAGATAGACAAGGCGTGATGTTATATTAAAGCAAAAAGACAATAAAAAATAAAAAAATAAAGCATTTGTAAAAAATGTGTAATTCTAAAATGTACAATACAAAATTATGTTGCAAACAATAATAGAAAAATACAAAATCAAAAAATAATGTTGTGGTTATTTTAATTAGTGGAAATATTAATTGCGCATTTTTTTTTATTGTTGTGTAACCCGCTATATAAACGTATAACTAAAACAAAACAAAGTAACTAAAAAGTTTACTATCAAATAAAAATAAAGCGTCTTTAAAAGCTGTAAACTGTAAAAATGTACATAACGGTAGCATATAAAATGTTTATACAAAAGCTTGTACACCCAAAGTATAATTTCAAAAATGTGTTAATTATATTAAGCTAATACAAGTTCAAGTTTAAGTGGATACGTAGAAAGAAATTTCGAAATACGTTTTAAAGAACATAAAAATGGTTTTCCAAACAATAAAAATGATCAGCTTATGGTAACTATTTGAGATAAGAAGAGAATAAAAATAAAATTTTTAACATTTGCAGAACATTATTGAAATATTTTCACAGAAATCGGTACAGTGAAGTGACAACAGCAATCAAACAAATGAAACTACAGACATACTTTAACTTTACTAATCGGATACGTGTCCCATTAACAATAGAGGTGCTGTTGTAATTGAAAATTACCACTACCCTTAATTTAAATAATGATAGTTCATAACTAACCAGAAAGAAACTGTTTAATTAATGAACATGTAACTGTGGAAAAAAAAGACGCGTTACACCACGATAAGAGCCTTTTCACAGGGGCTACTTTTTGTAGCGCTACAGTTGCGCGATTTTTTGAATTCCGGTGATTTTTGATGCTTTCACATGACAGTAGCGCTTCAAAAACGTAGCACTACAGTCGCTGAACTGTAGCGACATTCGCTTGAATCGCGTGGCTAAATAGTTATGCAATTGTTGCGCTTCACTAAGAAATACATTTACTTAAGTTAACACTGGATTATTTTTAGTAGTGCGATAGATCGATGATGCACAATGTCGAATAACTGCAGTGCAGACTGTATAAGGAAGAGCATGGGAAGAAGGAGAAGGAATGACTGAAAAACCTTTTTCATTTCGACATAAATCTTGGAAAAATGTATAAAAAATCTTTTATCAATCGATTGCTGTTGTAAGGATCGACTCAATATTTCCGATTTTTTATATTCCACTTTTTTTTTTTTAATTTATCAGAAGCGCTAATAAAGTAAGTTCATCTTCGCCTTTCTTCTGCGACTTTATTTTAATAACTGTTTCTTTAAATTTGAAGTAGATACGTTACTATACTTCATTTACTTTCTCTAGCGATGTGCCCCTTCCAATGTCTTGGATGCGCGCTGGCAAAATCGTAGATAGGGAGAAAAAAAGCTCATTATACTCTCGACTCTTGTTCATTAAACATACTTTTTCATACAGTACCTGCCAAAAGTTTTGTTCAATCATGAATACTAGTGCTAGTCGAAAACAAGCGTTAAAGTCTTTAATATGTCTTCAAATATAAATAAACATCTCGTTGATATTTTCAGTAGTAAATGGTACCAATAACAGCAATGCAATTGTAGTGGATAAAATGGTCAATTTTTTCATGCAGTACTATACGGATTATACGCTCCTCATCGGTTATGAGTTTGGGCGAGAGTTGTCTCCTTCCTTTTCTTGCCTAGTGCTGTTCTTTTCTACTTTGCGCCGGTCAAACTGAAGGTCACATCGCTACAGAAAGTAAACGAAGTATACATCGCCTACAATATCGAAAGGCTGCAAAAAATCGCTCTTAACGCGGAACTAGCAACGGAAGTGCTACAAAATATAGCACGTGTGAAAAGGCTCTAAAAGTATGACGCGCGGGGAGTTTTGTAGCAGTATGAAGACAGTTGCTCTAGACAGTATGTAATCTATCTGCGCGAATAATCGAATTATATTCTCTCTTTCGCTTTTCTAAAACAGGACTCACCCCAAACAACACTCATGTGCCGCTTTTTATCTAATTTGAAGAAGCAAATGTTTGGCGAAATAATTGTCACTCTAATCAATATTTAATTTATAGAGAAGATTATGATAATTTATTAATACGAGATAGAGTAACTGGGAGAAACTACAATTAGTTTTCAACAATTGACTGTGTAGACACAGTATGTTTATTGTGTTATTAGATTATACACGAATAAGGTGTTACGAACCATTGCTGGTAATAAATACCTATCAGACGTCAATTAGGTAATGGTAAATTACATGTTTATGGGCGAATATGGGTAGATGTAGATGCATGGTTAGGTACAGTGTGTGTGTTTACCTGCTTTGACTTAAATCACCATCGTCCTGATCCTCTTCCCGTATGTCCCGTTTTATGACGACGACAGGTGGTTGTTTGTGTTCGGATCGCGGTTGTACACTGGGCGAACCCTGTCCTCCCTTACTGCCCTTTCTCTGTCTCGTTGCAAGGACCAATCTTCTCGGTATTGACATTATTATAACTACATCGTCCAGGCTCATTCTAGTTACGTCTACTAAATTTACAGCTAGAATTTCGTCTCCCACCTGGAACAAAATAAAATTTTTTATTAAACACTCTTACATAATCATTCTAGGTAGGTACAATCAATATTGTAGTCAATATAAAGCTTAGTAGATAATGTCTAAGCTGTGTCATTATTTCTCTCCGAATATATGATCGTTATACGTCAGCCAAAGTAATAAAGTGTGTCACTATGTCGGTAATGCACGTTACTTACATGTTAATTTCGGCAACATTTTCGTGGTATATGTATATTAAACAAACTACACATCTCAATTTGGTAGTTATAACATGTAATTAAAATATATGTACCTGTTACGGTGGCGCAAGAAGCCGATTATTTTTTTTTCACTCTCGAGTAAAGAAATGTTAGTTTTCAATGTTTTAAGAACCCCCTTCAAAGGACAGCTCAAAACAAAATTTTTATGATGTCGCTCTAATTTTTTTAAGATTTCAAAAATCGCAAAAAACTGCATTTTTTTCTAGTTACGGTATAATTTCATAGACAAAAAGATAATAAGTTTCTGGAAGTTTCAGCTCAAAATTTGAATTTTGAAGGGTCGCTCATAATTTTTTTTATTTTACTGGTTTTTTCGAGCGCTTTTAATATTCATATTAATATTTCACATATTTTTTTTCTTTTATTTAGTAAAATAATAATCTAGGTAAAGGTAAAAACTGTGAAAATTTGAAATTTAGTTTCAGAATTCACAAAAAAATTTATTTAA
>NW_020442313.1:1359696-1381088 GCF_000699045.2 Agrilus planipennis
GTTTATTTAAATATTGTTAAAATATTGCAGTTGATTAAATAAAATTATCGAGTTTTAAAAAATTATATTTTCTGTATGTATTGCGTTCGATTAATTAGTTCATCTCGTAGTTTTTTCATCGATTATTTTACTAAATAAAAATGTGGAATATTAATAATAATATTAAAAGGTCAATCGAAAAAGTCTAAAGTGATGCACTAATAAATTAAAAAAAATTATGAGCGGCCTTTCAAAATTCCAATTTTGAGCTGAAACTTCCAGAAACCAATTACTTTTTTTGGTTTATGAAATTATACCGTAACGAGAAAAAAAATTTGAATAAAATAAATTTGGTTTTGGCAATTTGAGGCGACATCTTAAATTTTTTTTTGAACTGTCCTTTGGAGGGGTTCTTAAAACAAACACTTTTTCATTCGAGATTGAAAAAAGTAGCCGGTTTTTCTTTTTTGTACTACCCTAATATGTATACAGGTGCATTATGCAACTAAACCGAGCGGCATGACCTAGAGGTTCAGACTATTGCTTAGCATTCGGGAGGACGACGGTTCGATTCCGGGTCCGTCTGCCTTGGTTCAAGTTTTTCTGTGGTTTCCTTGGATCACCTAGGCAAATGCTGAGGCAGTTATATTCCACAGATAATCTTTCATTCTCTTCTGTCTTCATTTCGTCCGTCTCAACTTTCTCACCCAAACCACCACCCACCCATTCCCACGATTCCTGAAAGCAGGCTGAAGAGGGCCTTCCACCCTACTTTCCGGCATAGTCCGGAGGGACTGCCCGCCCACCAGCATTACTGGTTAGTGGGAATGAAACATCCAAAAGTTTTTTTTTTATGCAACTAACTATAGACCAGTTTTTTGTCGTTATCTTCTACTACAGTTAAAAAAAAAGGTAAAAAGAGACAATTGCGATTACATCTTATAAACGAAAAATGGGAACAGCTTTTTCTCAAAGCGCTAAAGGAAAATCAGTTAAACAGTTGAAGAACGCCTAATCGAATAACTGTTATTATATCCCTGCGACAGTGACGATGCACCAATCAACCTCCAAACAGTCTAATTCTGGCTGAATGAATCTAAACGTGCTTAAAGGCACGCAACTAACCAAGATGCGCCGTTCTCCTTATTTTACTCTGAAATATCAATAACACGGAACCTTTTTTAGTCTAGTTTGGTTTTATCTGTTTTACTCTTTTTGTATGCGTTGGACCCAAGAATATCAGCGTTTGTTACTAATTAACTAACTGAATGCACAATAGGAGAGATTTGTACGAAGTCTTTTGGCGATATCCAACCTGAAACTGTTGGCGTTCTATATTGTGAAGTTGTGCCTGAAATAAAGTCCCGTTTATATGTGTATTTACTAACCGCAATTTATTTAGCGTTCATTTATAGTTGAATTTCCGTAGCGGTGTTTGCATATGCAGTAGCAATAGCACCAGTAGTAGTAGCGGTGGGTACGTTCATTGTTCGACGGCGCATCTAAAAGTTAGTTAATTAAAACCATGTCATAGTATTACCGGCGGAAGCTGCAAAAACTCGAATTTATATTCGGTAGCTATGGCAAAGACGTAATTAGCTGTGGTATAGCGGCAGTTAATTAAAATCGGCCGAAAAGGTCGGGAAGCGCTGCCCTTTGTAAACGGAGCCGGACTGCAGTCAGAAAAGGGTTTGAAACCCTTTTGTTAATACCGACTGGTGCGACTATACCTACAGGTAAAAGGTACAGTAACTTGGCCCAACAAAGACCACCAAGAAAACGATTTCGCATTTTCTACTGCGTTGGACGCAGCGGTCTGTGGGGTGAATTAACGCGGATCTGAAGTTTACTGCACCATCTCTGAAGTTCGTAGTTCCACAAAATGGAAAATTTTCGTAGTGCTTCCAACTTTCTTTTTTAATGGATGTTACGTTACGTTCATCATCATCATTATAAGTTGTTCGGTCCTACGATTGGCTGGACACGTACCTCCACTCTCCTGTCTTGAGCTAATCTTCGCATTTTCTCTAGATGTACCTCTACTCCTCATCACTTTTCTTTCTACCTTTAATATGTCTCTGATAAGACCTTCATGCCTGAGAAGATATCTTAGCAACCTATCTCTCCTTTTCCTTATTGACTTCCATAGAGACCTCTGCTCTCCTATTCTTTCTAATACCTCCTTATTTCTAACTTTCTCTATCCACAGTATCCTCATCATTCGCCTGTAACATCACATTTCGAACACTTGTAACCTTTTCTTTTCCGCCGCACCCACTGTCCATGTTTCGCGCCCCTACAGTGCCGCGTTCCAAACATAGGTACACCTTTAACAACGAGCATAGAAGTGACTTTTTTTCTTGAAGGCGATCCGACCCTGCGCTATCCTCTGCTTTATATCCCTACTGCTCTTACTGTCCTGATTTATTGAACTTCCTAGATATTAAAATTAAGATTTGCAGATGATATAGCACTATTAGCATCTAGCAAGGGCGACCTAGAGATAGCTTTAAATAAAATGGAAGCGGTACTGACAGATCAGTACTGTATGAAAATAAATAAAAGTAGAACTAAAATACTGGTATGCAAGGGAAGAAAAAGTAGGGAAAGAGCGAATATAAAGATAGGAGACGAAAAATTAGAAGAAGTAACTGATTTCAGATATCTAGGAAGTCAGATAAGTCAGGACGTAAGGAGTAGTAGGGATATAAAGCAGAGGATAGCGCAGGCTCGGGTCGCCTTTAATAAAAAGAAGCCACTTCTATGCTCGCGAACGGTTAATTAAGAAATTCGAAAAAGGTTGTTAAAGGTGTATGTTTGGAGCGCGGCATTGTACGGATGCGAAACATGGACAGTGGGCGCGGCGGAAAGAAAAAGATTAGAAGCCTTCGAAATGTGGTGTTATGGGCGAATGATGAGGATATCAAGGGTAGAAAAGGTTAGAAATGAAGAGGTAATAGAAAGAATAGGAGAACAGAGGACTCTATGGAAGTTAATAGAAAATAGGCGAGATAGGTTGGTAGGACACCTTCTCAGGCATGAATGTCTACTCAGAGACATATTAGTGGCAGAAACAGGACCTAGATTAGATTACTCTTCGCAAATAGTTAAGGATGTGGGCTGTTCTAGTTTTAGGGAAATGCGAAGTTTAGCTCAGGATAGGAAAGAGTAAAGGTACGTGTCAAACCAGTCTTAGGACTGACGACCCTATTGATGATATTAAAATCAGTCACTTGTTCTAATGTTTTGTCTCCATCTTTATATTCGCTCTTTCCCTACTTTTCATACCAGTATCTTTGTTTTACTTTCATACAATACATACAATATTTAAAGCTATCTCTAACTCTTCCTTGCTAGATGCCAATACTGCTATACCACCTGCAAATCTAAGCATAGTAATGTTTTGGCCCTATATATTTATCCCTACAGTATCCCTAATATGTAGATATGTGTTTGCTGACGCTTTAATTTGAAAATTTGGATTTCGTAACCCTTCTCATCACTAATATGCTTCGTTAGTGATATAACGTAAATACGATTAGCTTTTATACTTGGACCGATAATCTACGATGGCGAGTAATGATTGATTAACGGAAGGGAGAATAAAGATCATTTATTTCCATTTGGTTAACTTCCTCTACGCTAGCGCTTTCTGACATCTGCTATAACTTCTTTTGCTGATATTTAAGCGTTCATTTTCGAGCCATTTCAGTTTAATTAACCCCAACCCCCAACGCGAACTGATAACTGAACGGACAAACCTATTCTTTTACTAATTTCGTGTTATTTTTTGTGTTATTTTATCTGATAGGTTAATTGCTAATTAATCGAAAATGTTGGAAAGAAGGCGTCTTATCTTTTAGTTTTAATACGAAATTTATTTGAAAGTTTTATGTATAATACAAATGGAAAACGAAAAATATCTATTTACTATTTTCATTTTCTGTTAAAATCATTGCCTTTTTTAAATACTAATTGGAATTCAGCATTGAAAAGTTATTGTTAGCGAACAACTGTTTATTTGTGCTGCTGGAGAGCATTTTACATAAATACTACAATGCTCAACAAATCCAATTGTGTTTATTCTTTTAATACCTATGTACTTCTAATAATACTAATGGTTAAACTATTAGAAAGTGTGCTTCATTCGTTCATACTTATCTTTGTATGTTGAAGTCTCTTTATTGCGTAATTTTTAGCATTTCATTTAATTTTTTATTACAAAGTCGCAAATGAATAACTAATAGGTACCCCAGCAAGTGGTCTTGGTAATTGTCCAAAATTGGGACTCCAGACCAAAATCCCTCCAAAAAATTTTTTTACCGATTTTCGATCATTCTACATAATAGAATTAGATATTAGAAGGTGAAGGAGGCAGTTTTTTCTGATTTTATAAATAAAAAAAGAATTTTTGAATGATAATTTTTCAAAATTGCCCCAATTCTGGATAAATTACTTGCATTCGTGATGTCATTGTTTGGCTAGGTAGGTTTATGACAGATTGGTGCCACTGGCTTAGCTGATATGTTATAGTTTTTTTATTTACAGAAAGCATTAGTTTTATTGAGCATTGAATCCTCAGAAATGACCAGAAATCGATGAAAAAATTTTTGGAGCAATTTTGGGCTGGAGCCCCAAATTTTAGGAATTGCATGAAATTCCAATATTGTACCAGGAAATGTATAAAACTAATGTATTCTGTGAATAAAATACTCTAACATATTAGCCCGCCTCCGGCAGGCAGGGACATTAAATAAACTCCAATCTGTCATAAATCTACCTAACCAAACAATGACATCACGAATGCAGGTAATTATCCAGAATTGGGGCAATTTTGGAAAAATTATAATTCAAAAAAATTTTTGAAGTGAAACTTCTTTGGGCTCGATGAGAATAAAATGCCAAGGCCATGAAACGACACGTTTTGCAGCGTTTTGTCTCACAGCCGAATGGGAAGGCGCGCATGCGCATATCGGCATTACAGTCAGCTGTTAGTGACCGGCATCTCATATATTATATGTAATTTAATGTATATTCACTATACTATAGCCATACTATATATAATTAATTTTTTGGTTATACCTGTGCAGTCATATTACAGTAAATGTTTATTTAACAACATTAAATATTTATTTAAGAGTGATTATTATTATGTATTAATTGTAATTCCTTGTAGTTATTGATAGTTTAAGGGTTTTTTAAGCACTTAACCAGATTTCGATGTAGTTACAATATCGTAACAACAGCAATTAAACAGTGCCTCCTGTTAACCTGTTCATGGTATCCAGTTGAAAGGTAAGCTTGAGAAGAACCCTACTGGTGTGCGATACTTGGCAGGTAAAAGCGTTCTGAAAATGTTAGGTTCTTTCACGTAACATAAAAGTCGAAAAGTTAAATTGTTAAGTTCCATGAACGTAAAACGTCGAGTTACGTTCGGAAACCGCATTTGAATATCTACAAACAGAATTCTTACATTTCCTTGACTAACTTGCTGATATGCGATCAGTAGAAGTTTTAAGGAATGCTCGTTCTCACACGTTTTGTATTATTCAAGTCCGTTTTTCGTCCATTTCGTTACCTTTATTGAACTACGTTTACGATTGCCGAGAACGTATTAGCGAGCTATGTTTCAGCTAATCTGGTCATTCATGGCTGTAAAATAGCTCGCGACATGCATCCGAAAAGTCACGCTAGCTAACTTTGATTGATGCCGCGTATTATTATTCCTCTGGAACGTTTAATTTCTCGTCGTTCGCGATCACTTAATGTTCATCTGGTAATGTATTTTTACCATGTCACGTCAGAAAACGTTCTACTAATTCGTTTCGTATGGCTCGACACGCGCCAAACTGATGTTGCGAAAAAATCCACCGCCACCGAAAGCAACAGCCCGTGCTTTGTTTTGTTCCAAACCACAAAAATACCGACGAGTTAACGTTTCAATCAGAAAACATTAAACGCTTTGTGGATATAAAAAGAAAATGTAAAGCAATGCGCCGTTTTATCCGTTATAAATGAAAGCACATTTGAAGCGGGCCAAAAAGAAGACCACTATAAATTTTAAAGAAATAGAATTAGGTTGGACAGGCTGTGTAATAAGTGACTTGTATTTATATTCGGTTATTTATTTAGCGGGTATCTATATACAACATAAGAATAGGGTTGTCACCCGTACTTTATTATAAAGTATTGTACTCTATTTCGACTGTGCGTACGTTATACTTTACAAGACACATAAAGTACGCAAAAATACTTTATTTAAGGCCTTAAGTAGACATCTTAATTTTGTAAGCGCTTATTCGAAATTCAAAGTATTTTTACATCAATAATATTGCACAGAAAAATGGTAAGCCATATTTACGGAACAACCTGATTTCCCAAATCTGTTTAAAGTAGTGTCACTTTTGCTGTCCGTTCCGGCCACTTCAGCATTTACGGAAAGAGTATTCTGTGTTATGAACGCAAAGTGGCAGGACGACACGAATAAAGCTTCATAAAAACTAATTAAAAATGAACTTTTTGTTTACTTAAATCTTTGTTTGCCTTGTTTAGAGACTATTAATGTATTTGGGAGTGAAAGCAATTTGTTACTGGCTGCTAGGTGTAACAAAAAATATGTTTTTAAAAACAAAAAATAAAATACTTTATTTTTATGCTGAGTACTTTTTTTTAACCTTTTAGTTAAAAAATACTTTACGTAAAGCCTGAAATAAGAACAAAGGCTTTCACGGCCGGAATCCATAGTAGAATGAAGATTCGGGCTATAGAGCCGTTGTCAACGCAGCACTACCACTGAGGATGCAGCCGCAGTAGCTGACGAAACGTCTGGACAGAATAGTTCACTTAGACGACGGCCCTATAGCCCGAATCTTCTATTCTACTATCTATTTAGGTACATTTCAGACAAATGGTCATTTAGGTCTGAGAAAATTTGCATGAGAAAATGCCTTTGTTTCAACCATTATTTCAAATTATTATGTTCAAAATCCTTGGTTTTTAAATCTAGTAATTCGATTTCAAATGAACCAGCATTGATATTAAATGGAGTAAAATTTAGTTCTTGGCTGCTTGCTTTGAGAAGATTAGCAATGAAAGCCAAGGTGGGCTTATTTATTTGGAACTGATCGAATTGTTCGTCAAAGAGATTCTTCGTTGTTTTGATCGTTTTTAAGATGTCCTAATGAGGTCGAAAATGGCATCTCTGATCTTAGTTTTCGAAGTCACATTAATGACTGACATGATTAATTACAATGAAAATAGCTATAAGTCTATCATATCACAGCTTACACCTAATTGGATGAGATTTTCTTATCAACAATGACTGATTACATTTGATACAGTGAAATAATTTTTTTTTAAAGGCGGGAAGGTTGGAGTACTAATTTATTTTAATAATTGGGTGCATCTGAAGTTCCTTGTGTTATTTGTGATAATAGATATGTGCTTTCTTATATTTTTTATGGTAATTTTAGGAATATATTTTGGTGATTATACTATCTGTTTCCCTATTGTGCATGATGTCTGTTACGTCTTTTGTATGTTCTTTTGACCGTGTTTCTGGATGTCTTCCTGTTTGTCCTATATATAGGATGCAGAGTATTCTTAAGACTTCAATGCTTAGCAAATGTACAATTTTTACTACAAGTTCTTGGCCCCCATTAGTCACTGTGAGCTCGAAATTGTTAACACTATTGCTTCGAGTGGTCGAAATTTATTTTTGTGAGCAATTTGTTTAATCACTTTCTTTGTGTTGAAAATTGTTTGAAAAATTAAATTTAAAGGAATTGTTAGTGAATAGGTATGCAACACATTGTACACTTAAGCATAAGAAATTGCTGATACTAACTACGTAATACTACATTCCCCTGTGCCGACAGCACTCATAATTTCTTTTATATTAATATTTAATATTCAGTAGATAAATTATAAATTAAGCTTTCTCGTATCAAATACTTTTTATTCACGATAAAATCTCTATAAACTACATTTCCTGGGCAACTTTACGATGAAACTATTTTGTTAATAGAAAAATTCTCGTACGAAAAAACAAGAGGTAAAAGAGTACCGCATGTAGAATTATGAACGAGCAAAAACTGCTTTTACTCTTGAAAACGTAAATACCAGTCCATGTTCGCTCGAAGGGCTTAGCTTGTACACAGCAGACGTCCATGAAACGAAACCGTTACGTCCTCTTTTGTTTTTGTTTTGTTCATCCAGATGGCTAGGCACGACTGAATATGCTTTTGCAACTAAAGCTTCTTATCATGTGCTGTTCGTAACAGACGTCGGCATTGACGGTAACAAAAAATTGCACAAATGCCCATCAAAAACGATTATAATTTCACTACGAGTAAATCCATGAAATGAAACTTTATAAGTATATCTTTGTCCATCTGTTTGATTTCGAAAATGATAGGGCATTCGTACTAAAACTTCTCATAACATCATTAATAACGTTAATGGTTTTATAGAAAGATTGTACTGATTTAAAGGAATCTTTATTTTAGTGGCCAAAACAAAACCAAATGATTTATTAGACTGTTAGATCACACCATCCTTAATGATTTTTTAATTAGTGATGAGCAAAATTGGTTTTGGTCTTGCGAAACTGCAAGACCATTACCGAGACTGTTTTTATACTGGTAAGACCAAGACTAAGACTAAAACCAAGATCGAATATGCAAAACCAAGACCAAATACGTAAAACTAAACGAATAGTTATTACTTCAGGGGAATTTATGAGTTAAACTATTTGAGGCAATTTTAACAAATTCTTTTCTTGGAACAAAACATTTTTAGTATTTGAAATTTTCACTTTGTTTTACTAGAATTTAACACTAAATATAAAAAGAAAACTATACCGCTATTTGAAAAAAGGGATCTACGGAAATGTCTCTCGGAGGAAGTGTTCTTTGTTCTCGTCTGGATATCACATGGTTGAAATATAGAGACAAACTAATTTTTTCTATTTTTTTTTTACTTTTTTTAAGTACCTTGTACTGTTTTGTTTACTAATGCTTTGGAAGAAGGGTCGATTTACACATTGAAGGAAGGATATGTTGTTGAGTTTTCGCAACCCTCACAATTATCGATACTATTTTCTTTAGAAGTCATGACACGCTCGCACGTTCGAAAATTTCAGTATTTAAGAAAATTATTGTGTCGATAAATAAAAACCTTTGTGTCTAGAAGAATTATTCAAAACCCCGGCGGGGGTGTGATAACAGCAACAATTTTTCCCTTATTAATTTTAGGTAGGTAGTGTGTAGTGGGTAAAAATTCAGAAATCAATTTTTAGAATAATATTTCATATTAAACTAACTCACTTCTAAAGTATGTCTAAATTGTATGTATGTTCAAAAAAAAAAGGGTAAGTATCGGATTAAATGAGCAAGACGAAGACCAAGACCGAGACTGTATCAACAAGAACAAGATCAAGACTAATACTAGAAGTATTTGAGCAAAACCAAGACCACAACCAAGATCGAATAAGCAAGACCAAGCCCAAGACTGTCCCAGCCTTGGTATTGGTCTCGGTCTTACCTATTCGATCTTGGTTGTACTCTTGGTCTTGCTCAAATACTTGTACCTTTGCTCATCACTATTCTTAATACAGACATGTTTTCTTACACCTATACTACAGTATAGGGTGGTAGGATAGATAGACATTCACAATAAGTTTAAAAGTGGGAACCAATTCCTTTCAGTTTGGTTGTTTAGAATAACATTAATTTTATCTATTAATTATTTTCTAGACATTTAGGTAAACTAATAAAGCAAGTGTTAGTAGGAACTTTCAGTGTATATATACTTGTATGTGTACTTGGTAATTGCTGACTGCTGATTTTGACATAATGTTTCACAGAATATTGTTAAAAATTAATAAAAACTGTCAGACGTCCCAACGGCAGTGATTTCTGCCACACGCTTCAAACTTGGCAAAAAAAGAATCGTAGTTTTACTTATATTTTAAGTCTTCATTTTCAAATATGATACTTACGAACTATTTCAGTATTTTTGATAAGCAGTCAGACAAATTGTTGGGGCCCAACATCCCCCAGACACAATTAAATTGTCGCTGTAGGAGTAAGCGCAAAGATGACTATAACACAGCGACATTTTAATTGCGTCTGGGTGATGTTTAGCCCCTGCTTTCTGCTTTCAAAAAGTATTGAAATAGTTCCTTAAGTATCACATTTAAAAATAAAGACTAAGACTATAATTAAAATTACAAACTGTGAAGCGTCTGACAGAAATTACCGCCGATAGGAAGTGTCTGGCAGTGTTAATTATTCATTTTTAACAAAATTCGATGAAACGTTATATAAAAATCAGTAGTTACTCAGATTTTAAGAAAAGCGAGTAATATTTTTAAGTATCTTTAACACCTGATATCTGCAAATTGTAGAACTTTTCATTGCAACTAGTAGCGAATATAGGGACAAAAACAAGTTGTAGTGAAAATTAATATAATATTGTAATTACTTTTCCTACAAACTGTTTGTCTTTCTACTACAACGTTAAAGAATATGTACTGCAAATTCCTCTTAAAAATTACTTTTCATTGTAGCATATCTCTATACAATAATTAAAAAAATATACAAAATTGTAGCATATTTGTACTGAAACGCAAATAAATATTCAATAAAAATTGCTACATTTTATCTTTATAACTTATTTAATCTTATTACATTTTGTAATGAAATTGACGAAGTTGTAAATATTTCATTCAAATTGTAAGGAATTCGTCTGTCGATATTTCTCCTACAATTTACCACTATAATTTTATAGTCAAATTTAAGTTTAGCATTAGTTAACCTTACTACAAATTTGAGTTGCATTTTCTACAAAACGCCCTCTACAACGTTATAGTAATTTTTCTTACAGCATTTTTCTGTGTGGTAGTAACTGATTTCTTTGGCTGCATGGAATTTCTAAACTTTCATAAAAAGAAAGTGTTTTTACATTCTTTTTTTGTCGTGAAGTTTTTTTTTTCGTTTTTGGCCACGGAAGGCAAAGATTTGCTCACTTATATACGTATATGTTTAGTTAATTTGCTAGTAAAATAAGAATAGTTACCTTAAGGCAACCACTGTTGTATACGGCAGATTCGAGGGCTATCCGTGATATGAAAACGCCGTCGTTCCTGTCGATGCCGTTGCCTTCCCGAATGTAAAGTCCCAACGTTTGACCCGGACGTTTTACAATTTCGACAAATTGTACCGTGTGTTTGGCATCCTGCATCGCCAGGAAGCGTTTCGCTGCTTCCCCCGCTGCCCTGCCCAGTTGACGGGAGTCCAGGATGCGAACTATCATCTCACCCCTTCTCTCCACGGCCTGGAATAATTAAAATAATATATAAAACACTTGCTATTCCCACTAGCTATTTGTTATTACTGCAAACTCAGTTATTTTATGTAAAAGTAACAGAAACAGTAATACACTGTGTAAAGATAGCCCATGTAACGGAAATATATTTTTTGGTAGAAGTCTATCATTTTTTAGGAAAACTAAAGGAACTTTACAATAATATGGTAATTGTTTATCTATTAGCTTTTAATATATACAACAAAATTTTAACTAATGAAAAGAAAGACAGGGGTGAAAGTTTAGTATGCTTAGATTTGCAGATGATCCAGGAAGGAGGAGTTTGAGATAACTGAAATAAAATGGATGCGGTATAGACAAAACAGTATTGTATGAAAATAAACAAAAAAATTAAATTAGTAAAATACTGGTATGCAAGGGATAAAAAAGTAGGGAAAGAGCAAATATAAAGATAGGAAACGAAAAATAAGAAGATGTGGCTGATTTTCGGTATTTAGAAAGTCAGACAAGTCAGGACGAAAGGAGCAGTAGGGATATAAAGCAGATGACAGTGCCGGCTCGAGTAGCCTTCAATAAAAAAAGTCAGTTCTATGCTCACGAACGATCAATTTAGAAATTCAAGAAAGGTTGTTACAGGTGCATGTTAGGAGCGCGGCGCTGTACGGGTGCGAAACGTGGAGGGTATGCGGGGTGTGGGGGGAAGAAAAAGCTAGAAGCGTTCGAAATGTTGTTTTACAGGCGAATAATGAGAATACCGTTGATAAAGAAGATTAGAAATGAAGTAATATTAAAAAGAATAGGAACACAGAGGACTTTATGGAAGTCAATAAAAAATAGGAGGTATAAGTTGATATGACACCTTTTCAGGCATTAAGGTCTAGTCAGAGACATATTGAAAGCAGAAACAGGAGTTAGGAGAGTTAGACTATATTACTGTTCGCAAATAGTTAAGGATGTGGGATGTTCTAGTTTTAGAGAAATGCAAAGGTTAGCTCAGGATAGGAATGAGTGGAGGTGGGTGCCCAACCAGTCTGAGGACTGACGACCTTATAATGATGAGTGAATTCTTCTGGAATATTTAAACAACATATTGGAGCCGGAAATGAAATATTTTTAAAAAGGTTTTTTTTGTAACAAATTCACTAAGTTTTTGTTTTCAGTAACGATCTAGCTTAATTTTTGTCTGGAGGGTTAGGTTAGGTCGTATTAGACTACCGCTGAGAACATTGAGTCACGTTGTTTTATGGTTAACATGGCAGAACGTGTACTAAAAGATAGTACTGGGGGGTTCAGATGTTGTGAAACATACTTATTGGCATAAAATGTAACATAAAACAAGGTAGAAAATTTTACCACTTTAATAAAATCCTAACCAATTTCAGCCACACGGTCATTATCAAGGGTCGAAAGTAAATCTATATAATATTATAATATTAAATAATATAATACTAAATGTCTAAAACAAATGCGAAAAAATATATAGATACTTACTCCTAATGACATATTTTTAATTAAAAGATTAATTTTAAGTTTTTCAGTTAAAAATTGTTTGTTGTCTTATTTAAAAGCTCAGAAAGCTTTACAGAGTCTTATCTTAGAAAGTTGTACTTCTTTATTTCATTTGGTATCGGGGAGTCAGACTATCACTAAGTACAATTATATAAATCCTTACTTTGGGAAAGACCTTTGTAAATTTTCTTCAAAGTGGAATAAACACTGTTACAAATTTTGAAAAATCATTTCTTATTAAGTACTTAAAAGCAAAGAAAAACATTAGTCCATGGTGCGTATTAGAATGCATGCTGATTAGCTTTTACTGTTTGTTTTCAAGAGTAACTGAGTATATAATTTATACACCACTGATTTATTCACCGCTGATGATAATTACCATTCTCCTAAAAATAGACTTGCCTTGGAAAAATTACGGAAAGGAAATGAATTCTTAAATTCCTCTATCAATTCCTTCACGTGAAAAGGTAATAAAGTACCTATCTGAAAGAGAGAAACTGTTTAAAACAGAAAAGAATGAAAGAGCGCGGCAAATATTTTACGAAAACATATTCACCGTCAGAAAGAGATGGAGTTCGTTGCCCTTAATGAGGCGTCGGTAGACTAATATTAGAAAGAAGAAGAAGAATAAGAAGAAAATGACGGTGATGATGAAGAAGAATAGGTATTCCAAAACGACCACTCGATAAAATCTTTAGCGTAGTATCGGAAACGTTTCTCTTTAATTAATGTGACTAACGTAGAAAGCTGGGAGCTCGCCTTGGGTAGATGTATGCTAACCGGTAACCGACAGCCGTCAGGAGGTAAGGGGATTAGTTTCAAACCCCCCTTTAATTACAGGAGACAGTTTGAAAAGCAGCACTTCCTTCAAGGAAAATATACTCTTGGCAGTGATTTTTCTCTTCGGCGGCGAGACGCGCTGCTGCATCTTATTCTACTTCTTGTGTTCGTCGTCTTCTTCATCGCCCTTCCAAAATCTTGCTTCGATTAAATTCTATCTTCTCTAGAAGTAGTGAACGTCATTCTCTCGAACCTGAATTTTCTAATTACGTACGAGTCTAATTGGTCGAGATTTGTAAAAACAGACGGAGATGGAGTCAGAACTTAGTAGAAAAGATGGGGTGAAATAAGGAATATTAACAGGTGTCTCGAATCTAATAGACTTACAGTTTTCATTGCTCGAGTTTTCTTCTTTTAAAAAGGTACTCGCATACTTAGCACTGTCAGCTCTCTTTAAGGAAAGAAAGGAATTTTATTTTTAATGTTTTGTATTTACGTATATGATATAAGAAAATTGATTGGAGTACTGTGGAACTTATATTACTAAATAAACACAGTAAAAGTTCCCTATTCGCGGGTGAAAAAATTGCAACCCAGATCCTGTATTCGCGGTTAAAAATTTCATTATTCGCGGTTGCAATCGGTAAACAGAATTGAACTTTCTGGATTTCTATTCTGAACATTGTGATTTAACGCTACGAGATAAATATCCGATTTTTTGTATTGTAATAGACATAGAGAGGTTCACACTAACTCGATACCTTTTTGGTTTTCAATAATATGGTCATTACAAGCTTTTATAACTGCTTAAAGTTGATGCTTCTTGTAGGTCACGTATTTTCAAGAGAAATTAATAAATTAAAAAATCGGTTGTCTGTAAAGTCGGTTTACTGACGATAGTTGAACGTGACAACGTCATAAGAAAATACTGATGGAATGGTTTCATTTTTCAAAAGAAAATTTTAATTTTATTTGTTTAATAGATATTTTGTATGGATATAGAGGAGGTAAATGTAAATGTATTATTGTATAGCAGCTGTCCACGCGGACGCATCGCTTACTCAAATAGGAGAGAGACAGATGTCGAACGCTGCCGAACGCGGAGGCCGATCTTTATCGCTCGTTCCGCGCTCTCGCTTGCACTTCAAGCCTTAAATGGAACGCCTCAGAGCGAGGTAACGCCGCATGAGTCATGTTTTTCCGTGCGTGGAGCCGGCTCCATCGAATTATAAGACGTTGTCACGTCAAAAATGGCCCTCGATAAGCTTTAGAATAAAGCTTTATCCATCTTACTACAAAATTTCAAACCTCTGGTCAAAAGATTAAACTCATGATATCTAGAACTGATAAGCACGTTCTTACTCAACGGCGCATGTACTACTGAATCTCCTTAATGTATCAGCATCTTTTAAGTATGTACGTGCCGAGGCAGCTAAAATATGTTACCGAGTAAACAAAAAAGGATTCGGTATTATTTTTTTTTAGGTACTGTTGACTCGTGCCGACGTAACTTTTATAAAAGATGTAACCGAATGGACTAATTCAAAATTCAAAACAAGAAAAAATCACCAAATTTTTTAAACCCTTGTCTAAAGCTGATTATAACGATTAATTTTAATTGCGAATTTCTCAATAAATTGATTTTATTCTGATACATATTGGTTTTATTGTGGAACCTTAGAACGTATCTCCTGTGATTCCATACTAATTACCACTCCATATCCACGGTTTTTGCATTCGCGGCATATTTATGGAACGTATACCTCGCGATTAAAAAGAGCTTTTACTGTATTAAAATATCCGAAATTCCACAAACCGTTTAGTTACTTAAGACGCGTTTTGACACCCAAGGTACCATCCTCAGTTAGATTGTACCGATTAATGTCTCTTGATATACTTATTTGAGCCTCTACTTACTGCTTATCTTTCAAAAAACTGAACAAGAAGTTAACGCCTGTGTAATTGTGTTACAATAGAATTCTTTTTTGTAGCATCATTATATAAATAAAAGTTGTTTTGTTCTAGTATCCGTCATGTTTCATGAATTCCGGCCGCGGAGCCCTTCGTTTTATGATGGCATCAGAAAAAGAGTACTTCTTATGGTAGCTAAGGTAAGCTGTTACATTAAATCTCACATAATTTTAAGTGAATCTAGTTGTGGATGTACATATGTATACAGAGTGTAATAGAATTATGTGCTGAGCTTGAAGAAGGTGATAGAACAGTATAAAAAGGGTAGTGGAAAGTACTGGTAAATTCAGTTCCGGCCCTGGTACGAAAATACGGTTCGTAACGCTGCAATCAATCAGCTGGTGATTACCAGTATCAGTCTAGTATTTGTTTTGTATTTTTTTGCTCATATGTATTGTTTATTTGTTAGGTTGGATTAAATGTGATACAGGGTATTTATGTTAAAAGGCAATCTCTAGTAGCTGTTTATTTTTTTAACCTTGTACAGTTCAAAAAACTAATTCAGTAATACATCACCGATTAATAGTGTAGGCCAGTCATTGTAGAACAGTTATTGTTAGAATAATGTGACATGATACCTATTTATGGGTTTGAACCATATTACTGCTATAGAAACTAAATCTTCCATTTCAAAGAAGACAATTCCACAAAATAGTACACGCGAAATAGCATTTAAAGGAACAGTTGCTGCATCCTTATTATTTGCAGCGAGTGCAACTATTGCTTGAAACTGATTTTCAATGTGCTGCCTGTAATGTACTCATTTAATTTATTTAGTCTCAACATTACAGTCTATTTCAATTTGTTTGAATTGTGACCTTGAAGAAATCTGCGCGAAGATGGAAAGAATAATACACACCAGGCGTGAGCAAGACAAAAATAGTTGGAACAAGCATGAACGAGCAGAGCTCTCGATGGGCGGTCTTAGGAGATCGGCTAGAACTGTACAGTACTAGACGGAAATATTTAGCAATTTCTTAATACAAAAATGTATATAAATTAACAATAGAAAACAAAGCAAAAGTTTTATAGGTGTGTAGAGCGTTAGGTTAATTCACTTGTTATTGTTTTTGGCTAAATATGCTTTTTAATAAAGCATTTTCTTAAATTTTAACGAATCAGTTTAAATAATTTTGCAAATGGTACTGTACACTTTTGTCTAGCTCTCGCTCGATGATCGGTGAAGAAATGAGCTCCGCAGACAAATATGATTGAATTTGGAATTATGCTATGGTGCATCCTAATAAAAGGAAGGGGCATATCTCTAACTTATTGAAACGAACAGTACCAGTTGTTGTTTACATTCGATAATCGGCAATGTTTACTTCTCCATCCATGTAGCTGTAGAGATTTTATCTATTCAGTATTAGACACTTATATTGCCAATTCACGCACAGGACCGGATTCGGATTGTAAAATATTGTGACTTTCTTAAAAAAAAATTGCCCTTAACCACGTTGTTGAACCCACATGCGATTATTTATTGAATCTAGTTTACACCACCCAAAATTCGGCACTTATTTCTATTACACTCTGTATACTGTACAGCCATAAACTTCCAGTAGTTTTGCTAAATTACTAATCAAGAATTTACAATGTTCTAAAATGGTTGAAAATTAATAACTAATTTTATTCAATTGAAACGGAAAAACGATTGTTAAATGAAAATACATCGAAATAATTTGCAAATGTTGATTGTCGTGTTAAAACATAGCAGTGGTTAATTAATAAGCGTGCTTGATGGAAAATTACCAACAACTTCAACTTCTCGTTTCGTTTAGATTTAAAGACAGTTATAAACGGGCACTTTTATGAAACAGGAAAGTAGCGGTGGCTTGCGCTACAGGGGTGTAAATTATAGACATAAATATGCATCACTGGAAAATTGCAGACTTATGTCGTCAACGGTTGCAAACCTCATTATATGCAATAAGTATTCCGTTCTTATGTATATACGTACGTATTTACAACGTTGACTTCAACATGTCATTAGACACCATGTAAAATAAGAAGTTCCATCAGCTTGTTTCAAATTTCACACTCTGTTATGACAATAAGTCAATTATAATTAAATTTTATTTATTCTATTTTTAACTGATATGGATTCAAGATATACTGGTATGCAGGGGAAGAAAGAGTAGGGAAAGAGCGAATATAAAGATAGGAGACGAAAAATTAGAAGAAGTGGCTGATTTTAGATAACTAGGAAGTCAGATAAGTCAGGATGGAAGAAGTAGTAGGGATATAAAGCAGAGGATTGCGCAGGGTCGTGTCGCCTTTAATAAAAAGAAGTCACTTCTATGCTCGCGAACGGTTAATTTAGAAATTCGAAAAAGGTTGTTAAAGGTGTATGTTTGGAGCACGGCATTGTACGGCTGTGAAACATGGACACTGGGCGCGGCGGAAAAGAAAAGGTTAGAAGCGTTCGAAATGTGGTGTTATAGGCGGATGATGAGGATATCGTGGGTAGAAACGGTTAGAAATGAAGAGGTATTGGAAAGAATAGGAGAACAGAGGACTCTATAGAAGTCAATAAAAAATAGGCGAGATGGGTTGGTAGGACACCTTTTTAAGCATGAAGGTCTAGTCAGAGACATATTAGAGGCAGAAATAGGAGTTAGGAGGTATAGAAGTAGACCTAGATTAGATTATTGGTCGCAAATAGTTAAGGATGTAGGATGTTCTAGTTTTAGGGAAATGCGTTTAGCTCAGGATAGGAAAGAGTGGAGGTACATGTCCAACCAGTCTTAGGACTGACGACCTTATGATGATGATGATAGATTCAAGAATAATATACTTCGGATAGTAAGATTTAAATAGGAAAATATGATTTCATATAATTCATTTTCCTTGTGGACTAACATACAGAAACATGCTTATAATAAAGCAAAGATAGATGAAAATGAAACTATTATATAACTAACGATTAAAACGACTTTCAGTCTGAAGTGTATGGAAAGTTCACTAAATTATCCTTTAATTATTTATTATCAGACGCATTATTGATGGTTACATTTACGCTAATTATGTAGTAACTATACAACATTAATTTTCCAAGACAATTTCCTTCTCCGCGATTACATAAAAGTTATGAATATTTTTAATAAATAAGTAATAAACTTTCATATTCGTCACTACTTCATGTACCCCAGAGACCCCATTTGGCCGCAGAATTGCCCCTGATGCGAGTTAGGTTTTTAAGATGTCTCAATCTCAAAATCCAATGAATACAATTTTTGACCTTTGACCGTAAGTGCAAATAAAAGGACAAAATAGCTTATAAAAGAGTAATTTCCGACATATCTTTTATCGCTCAATTAGAACTTGGTCATAAAATTGTCCCAGAATAAGGGTCGACAAACCACTGCTCTTTCAAGAGACAATTGCGACTCTTCAGGTTCCCTTAAAAAAATTAAAAGCTTAAGCGGAACAGATAGACACGCAGCGCACGTGTACATCTAAAACAAGACTGACGTCACAGTGTAACTGAACGAACTAAGTCAGAAGCTTCAAGGAAAAGGAAACACTTTATTTTCATAGCTGGAAGAAATAGTTGGTTTTGAAAATTAAATGCTTCTTTTGGCAGAAGATATGGAGTGGACATATTATTACATTTTCAGCGTTCAACGTTAAGGAATCATCGGGATGGAAACAGTTCTTCTATTGACACTGATAGGTACTTCACAAGAACGATCAAAATAGTGACGCATGTCTTTGCTGAATGATTTGATCTGTTTAAAATAAATAACAGGTCAATTGAAAAGTCCCCGGCCTAAAATAGTAAAACACATTGTTTTTGCAAAATTCGTTTTTTTTATTCAACATAATTCCCTTCAAGGGTGATACACTGATTATAGAGATCCTCCAACTTTTCGATACCATTTTTGTAGTACGATTTGTCCTTTGCTTCAAAATAGGCCCCAGTTTCGGCGATCACCTCTTCATTCGACGAAAATTTTTTCTCAACGAGCATTCTTTTGAGATCTGAGAACAGGAAGTAGTCGCTGGGGGCCAGATCTGGAGAATACGGTGGATGCGGAAGCAATTCGAAGCCCAATTCATGAATTTTTGCCATCGTTTTCACTGACTTGTGAGACGGTGCATTGTCTTGGTGAAGCAGGACTTTCTTTTTCTGCAAATGCGGTCGTTTCTCGGCGATTTCGTCCTTCAAACGGTCCAATAACGCTATGTAATAGTCGCTGTTGATGGTCCTTCCTTTTTCAAGGTAGTCAATGAAAATTATTCCACGCGCATCCCAAAATACAGACGCCATAACCTTGCCAGCCGACTGTTGCGTTTTTGCACGCTTTGGAGCGGGTTCATCGTGTGCAGTCCACTCCGATGACTGTCGATTGGACTTCGGAGTGAAATGATGGAGCCATGTTTCATCCATTGTCACATATCGACGCAAAAACTCGGGTTTATTACGCGTGATCATCTTCAAACACTGCTCTGAATCATCAACTCGTCGTTGTTTTTGGTCAAAAGTGAGCTCGCGCGGCACCCACTTTGCACAGAGCTTTCTCATACCCAAATATTCGTGAATGATGTGATGTATACGTTCCGTTGATATCTGTAGAGTGTCTGCTATTTCATTCAATTTCAATTTACGGTCATTCAAAATCATTTTGTGGATTTTTTTAATGTTTTCGTCCGTAACAGCCTCTTTTGGGCGTCCACTGCGTTCACCGTCTTCGGTGCTCATTTCACCACGTCTAAACTTAGCATACCAATCCTTGATGGTTGATTTTCCTGGGGCAGTGTCCGGAAATTCGTTATCAAGCCAAGTTTTTGCTTCAACTGTATTTTTTCCCTTCAAAAAGCAATATTTTATCAACACGCGAAATTCCTTTTTATCCATTTTTTTCACAATAACAAAAGTTGCTTCACTAAAAATGCTATAATTCACAAACTAATGATCCGACAGCCGTCAAATTTATAGACGCGTCTTTTGAAGGTTAGGACTAACTGAAAATCATATGGATTTAGTTCTGGTGCCGCCATCTATGTGTCAGGCCGGGGACTTTTCAATTGACCCTAGTAACCCTACCTTGGCATTCATTGCGAATACTGTGAAAGAACTAAATTTTAATCCATTTAATATTAATGCTGGTTAATCGAAAATGCAATTACTGGATTTAAAAAGCAATGATTCGTGGAGTTCGGAATTTAATCCGAGTCTTAAGTAGAAGCTGAGAAGAGCTGGAAAGGCAGAAATGTCTTTTGATAGTAGCATAAGTGGACAGCTCTTAAAGAGATGTCTAAGTTCTTCTGGAACGCTATGACCAAATAAAAATGGCTTTTGGTGTGCTGACATCCTTGTGCCAACATATTCCTGCGGCCAATTCTTCTATGAACCATTAAAAAAGAACAAGCAAAGAAGCCAAAAAACTAATCAAAATTTAGAGTCAAGTCTTAAACTAAAAACTACTAATTATGTGCTGGACTTTCTAGAGAAATGCAAGGTCACTGTCCGCATTTACTTTTTGACATAATTTCAGCATTGTTTAGCACAATACCATATATATTGTAACATAGTAATAACATAAATGTATTTTATTTATTTACCACTTCTTTATGCGATACCAATTTGAAATAAAATTCGCTGACCCCTGATGTATTGATACGAATATTTAATAATTAATAGTATAATAGTTTTGTGAGAGGAATATCCTATATTTTGTATATTATATCATTATTACTAACAACTGTTTAAGTGTTTGGTTAGTAATTTGCCGAATCGACTACACGTGGATCGCTTATTTGTTCTCATAAGCACGCTATTCGTTATGTGCACGTTGACGCCAGCGCCTGAAGTGTCAACG
>NW_020442313.1:1381978-1385794 GCF_000699045.2 Agrilus planipennis
TATATATATGTATGTGCATTTTCTAAATAGTGGTCATTATGATGTGCGACGGGCGTCGCGCTTCTAAATTGCATTAACGTTGAGTGCTATTGACGCACGGATGTGGGAATAATTTGTGGAAATTCGGACCCCTCAATTCGAGGGCGATGAAATATGAGGTCAAATATTGAGGCTAAAACATGCAGATGGAAATACGGTCTGGTGTACATTGGTCTTCAGTCAACCGCCGGCGTTGTCGACGCCGCACTAGCCACCGCATGCATGACAATCCTTCTCTCATTATCAACATCTGTTTCGGTCACGTAAAGTTCAATCAATTAACTTCGACAAAACAATACAATGCTCTCCAGCTTTCGAAGGGGGTTCATTCGAAATTACTTTCCAATACGTACCTTCATGTGTATATTATCTGTCCCTGTACGGTGTACAGGAGGAAAATTAAACCTCGGATTGCTTGACAGGTGGCTAAAAAAGGAATCTATTCCTTTGGGAACCCCTATTCCGGCTGTGCCGTATTATATACCTTGATCGCTAATAAAGAATGCTCAAGGAGTTCTGGATATGTCAGTTCATTGGTAAGCATCAGTGTGAAAAACTGAATTGAAATGAAGTTATCAAAGAACAACGTCAAAAATATCCCTCTTCGGGTATTCAAGTTGGAAAGAAATTATGTACTAAATTACTTGAACGACAGGACATAGTTGACGAATTTGTAGTCAAAATTAATTATAACAAATTAACTGTATTTTTGCTATATCTATATCTATATCTGCTATCTGCATATGTATAGATAGTGTAGGTATGACAAGAGAGATTTACGAGGGTGTCTGCTTGTCAAACTGAATTTACGACGTGGTGTGCTGATGAGAACTAATAATTTCGAAATTGCGATGCACTTCTGGAGACTTCAATAAATTTCTTATCAAGAACTAAATATGCTTTAAATTAAACAAAAATGAGAAGGTCAGAGTACAATTGGGCCAGTTGAGCAAGATCATTTTTGATCCCATCCAGGTAAGGAAAGATGAATACTTACGTGGTGCTATAGGTAATTAACTATGACAAGATTAAAAATACTTTTCAATGAATAAATTTTCGTTAGCTGTTCACAAGATTTTTATTCTCAATGCTCTAACAGAAGTATATAAATAAAAAATAGTGTCAGCAAACGTCATATACTTGAAATTTAGAGTTCTGCGCTAGGATTCAATGGAATTCTACTGTTGTGGCAACGTCTTTCTGTCTGTCTGTCAGTTCGGCTGCCAATAGTTTCTAACTTGTAAACCAAATGAGATATCTGCGTGAAATTAAGACGTAGCATGTAAATCCTTAGCCCAGTAGCCAGACACTAAAGTTGTATTTCTTAAGTAATAATTATAAAAAAGTTTATTTTTATAAACACGAACAAGGAACAAAAAGAAATTTTCAATAAGTTAAGAAAAGGAATATTCTGATCGTGATTAAAATATCTTACCGTACCTATATCTCTTAGGATTATCCGTAGTATTTGGTACCCTAACTTGCCTTACTTTATTTTTGAATCGACATTTGAATGCAAGAATAAATAGGCGAAATTATTTAGATGTATGTGTTCAAAACAAGAAGAAAATTTTATTTGGGGTAATTTTCGTACTGGCTAGTTTCTTGTTGCCAATAAGTACTTTCTGTAGTTTAAAACCTTACCGTTAAGAACTAGTTAGAGTCATATTAGAAGAAGAAACAGAAGTTAGAAGGAGTAGGGCTAGACCTAGATTAAATTACTGTTCGCAAATAGTCAAGGATGTGTTAAAGAAATGTGAAGATTAACTGAGCATAGAAAGGAGTGGAGGTGCGTATTCAACTAGTGTTAGGAGTGACGACCTTATGATGATGATAATCATAATCCTATAAGGCTTAGCAATATTTTGAATGGAATGTCTTACCTCCAAAGCAGCGGCTGTTGAGGCATCATGGTCATTTTCAACAGTCTCTATCTGCTTGAAAATTTCGCTACTGATCCCTGACACCTGTAAACAACAAAAAATCCACAATAAGAAACACCGACGAAGATTTAAGTCTAAATACATAAAACAATGTCGGGTTAGTTACACCATTTATAATTCAAGAACGTCTGAACCGACTCAAATGATCTCTGATTTGTTGGATTCGTCTCCGCCCTGAATAGCAGAATAACTATTAAAATATCGGAAAATTTCACGGAAATAAATCATACAAAAAAAATCATTTTTAAATAAATTAGGTTTGGAATTACGCCATCTTTCTCAATTAACATCCCCGTCACGGACGCTTACATCTTATTTGTAATAATTGATGTCCACTGCAAATCAGTGACATACTACACATTATAGAATAGAAATTCAACAGAAAATAGTGGGAAAACAGCATATCCAAATCTAGGAAGATATTGAAATTTATACAGAATGCTCGAATCGAAATGTAAACAAAAATACAACGAACAAATATCAACAACAGTCAAATCAATTGGTGTCAATTATTCGGTCAATCAGTCATCACTACCACAAGATTGACAACACAGACTCTATGAATCGTATTGTTACATTAATAAAATCCGAAATCAATTGTAATTTTAAAATAAAAAGAGTATCAAATCAAATGGCAAGATTACCTTTCTAAAGTCCCCCTGTATAACCATGGGCGGATGGTTGGCGCGACTATTTTGTGGTTGTCCTCGTAACGGAGAGGCTGTGAGATCAAGGGCCTCTCGCACATTTTCCTGAAAAGAAAAGCCTGTTAAAAACATATTTAACATAATTATCCTGGGTGTTTTTATGATGTTACGCTAGTTTTACCTTAAAATTAACATTCGGTCAAAAATTTTATGGTATAGCTGAGGTTATGGTCTGTAAAATTTATAAAAATTTATGTTGACTGCTGTGTTTTTGAAAATACAACAAATTAGGATTACGTATGCTTCAACAAGGTCCATTTAAATATATGCGGATATCTACTTGCTGATACGAATCCCTGCGTAGCTCCCCTCAACGTGGTAGGCACGTTACCATAATCGAATAAAATAATTCGAAGTGGTCTGTATTCTTCGAATTATTTTATTATTACTTTCTGTAGCGATATGACCTTCAGTTTGACCGGCGCAAAGTAGAAAAGAACAGCACTAGGCCAAACAAAGAAGGAAACAACTCTCGGTCAAACTCATGACCGGTGAGGAGCGTATAATCCGTACAGTACTGCACGGAAAAATTGACCATTTTATCGACTATAATTGCATTGCTCAAATGTGCTGTTATTGGTACCATTTACTACTGAAAATATCAACGAGACGTTTATTTATATTTGAAGACATATTAAAGGCTTTAACGCTTGTTTTCGACTCGCACTACTATTCATGATTGAAAAAACATTTGGCAGGTACTGTATGAAAAAGTATGTTTAATGAACTAGAGTCGAGAGTATAATGAGCTTTTTTCTTCCTACCTACTATTTTGCCAGCCTGCATCCAAGACATTGGAAGGGGCACATCGCTTGAGAAAGTATATGAAGTATAGCACGTTAGCAACAACGCACCGAGCGGCACGGCCTAGAGGTCTAGACCATTGTTTAGCATTCGGGAGGACGCCGGTTCGGTTCCGGGTCCGTCTGCCTTGGTCCAAGTTTTTCTGTGGTTTCCTTAGATCACTTAGGCAAATGCTGAGGCAGTAATATTCCACAAATAATCTTTCACCTTCTTCTATCTTCATTTCGTCCGTCTCATCTTTCTCACCCGAACCACCACCCACCCATTCCCACGATTCCTGAAAGCAGGCTGAAGAGGGCCTTCCGCCCTACCTTCCGGCATAG
>NW_020442313.1:1388452-1413923 GCF_000699045.2 Agrilus planipennis
GTTAAAAATATTCGTTTAAGTTAAATGCCAAAAGTAACAGGATGATGGTATTCAAGACTACATGTTTTCCGTAAAAATTACATTAAACGTTTTTGTTTTCTTTATAATTAGCCTAAATAAACTTGATTAAGTCTAAATTAATTCCTCCATTTCAATTGCGCAGTTTTTCCAAACATTTTGAGCCCCAAGTT
Organism: Agrilus planipennis; assembly: GCF_000699045.2. Lineage (NCBI taxonomy): Eukaryota > Metazoa > Arthropoda > Insecta > Coleoptera > Buprestidae > Agrilus > Agrilus planipennis. The sequence goes on from NW_020442313.1 coordinate 1,388,644, forward strand.
GGATGGAATTCGTAATATTTTTAATAATGAAAAAAATAAATATTAAACAAAAAATGTTTATTAAGTCAGTAGCTGCACCGCAATCGAGATATGAAAAAATTATATTATTTGTGCTGTAATGATTTAATTTCTTATTATTTTCTTCTTTATTTCCAAGTACAAAACTTTTAAAATTTACAATAAACTGTTCACTTAATTAAATCAAAATTCTGTTCTGTTTGTTGTAGCTTTGTAAAACGCAATTTTGAACAACAACACAATTAAAATTTAATAACAAAACCATTGCGGAGAGCCACGTGACTTGATGTCCTCCAACAGTCAATTGTATGCAAAACACGAAGTGATCTAGTTATATGTACGAGTTCTCATTTTCATATTTTATTAACCTGTGAATAATTTAATTTAAATACTCTTCTTTCGTATAATGTCATAAAATAATCCTGAACCCTTACAAACAATAAAATTGTTTGTGTTATACATGACTGTNTTTCATATTTTATTAACCTGTGAATAATTTAATTTAAATACTCTTCTTTCGTATAATGTCATAAAATAATCCTGAACCCTTACAAACAATAAAATTGTTTGTGTTATACATGACTGTTTACAATTTGCACTAACAAATTAAAATAAAAAAAAATAATCCCAAGAAGCCTTCACAAAGATTCATCACCATAAGGCCGTCAGTTCTAAGACTGGTTGGATACGCACCTCCACTCTTTCCTATCCTGAGCTAATCTTCGCATTTCCTAAAACTAGAACCGCCCACATCCTTAACTAGTTGCGAACAGTAATCTAATCTAGGTCTACCTTTACCCTTCCTAACTCCCGTTTCTGTCTCTAATATGTCTCTGACTAGACCTTCATGCCTGAGAAGGTGTCCTACCAACCTATCTCGCCTATTTCTTATTGACTTCCATAAAGTCTTCTGTTCTCCTATTCTTTCCAATACCTCTTTATTTCTAACCTTCTCTATCCACGGTATATCCTCATAATTCGCCTGTAACACCATATTTTGAACGATTCTAACCTTTTCTTTTCGGCCGCGCCCACTGTCCATGTTTCGCACCCGTAGAGCGTCGCGCTCCAAACATACACCTTTAACAACCTTTTTCGAATTTCCAAATTAAACCTTTGCGAGCGTAGAAGTTACACACACAATAAAAAAAATTGTCAAACATTAATGTTAAATCAATTTAATTTGATCCCACTATAGATTACCTCAAGAAGTTTCGTTTCACAAAGATTAAAGAATAAATTTTACAGAAGGTTGTATTATTGATGATTTCTTTAGGGATTTTATTTTGTGCTTAGGTTTGGTGTGTTTTGCAGTTCACTCCTTCAGTCCAGGCCTGAAAAGGTAGTTCACAAATCAACACTAATACAATGACCGCTAGTTAGTCTAAAAACATAAACTCATTCCAATCAAATCGCAATACTTTTCTTATACAAGGCAATAAAATTAGCGCAACAACGAAAAATTATCAAAATATTACGACATTCATGATCACAACTTTCTTAAAAGTGATTATATCTGGATCATTTCCCTTTTGAAAATCTCTCCTTCATCCTACACCACAAAGTGTTACTTTTCCTGAAAAATTTCGTCACCTTAGCAAATATGTAAGAAATTTGCCGCGTTGTTATTTTTGATGGTGTAAATTAATTTAGATTTTAATAAAACTTTTTATTAAATTCTTTGAAATTTACATGAAAATAAGGTTTAATTGAATTTTTGAGGGAAAAAAAATTAATAATGCCCAAGTTGTCAGGTCCTAGCGAAGTTTCTGTTTGGGGAAAGGGGGGGCACAGCCGAATAACCGATTTCTTTTCTTTATTTTTTCAATTAAAGCTTTACGTACACACACACGTCTAAAAAAGCTTTTATAAATAAAAAAAATTCAACGTGTAATTAAACACACAAACATAGGGATTAGGATTAAGGAAATAAGTCATTATTTCTGGTAAAAAGTAAAGGAAATGGTTATTGTGGGTTATCCCTAAGAGATAGACATCTCGGATTTTTTTGTAGACCTTTTTAAGGTGTACAATACTGTAGTATATTATTTTGATCTATCTCGTAGGGTTCAGCCAGCGTTTGCAATGTAACAGCAGAAAAATGTGTTTACTTACGACATCACATTAGAAACCTTTAAAATTATCAGTGTTTCTTTACTATATTATGCATGTATTATACATGTAAACCTTCCTCTTGAATTACTCTATCTATTAAAAGAAACCGCATTAAAATTAACTGCATAGGAAGCGCTTAGAACTTAGGCATGTGATCAGGTGGATACAGCCGAATCAATTTTTTAATGTTTTTACATTTGAAATTCTTTTTGTCAAAACGATTTGTGAGAATTTTTGATATTGAATTCAAACGTTCTACAATCACTTTGAATTTATCTAGTAAAAAGTTTACAGTTTTATAAAACATATTTATATCAAAACTCGCAGCATTGGATTCACAGTAATCAGTTTTTGTTGGAAGTCTTCGTTTTTGATGATGTCTAAAAATCCTGTTCTGGATTAGTTTTAACTTTTCTAGTAAAAATTTTGACACTTCCTATTAAGTTTAGAACTACATTTTCATTTTGCTTTATTGAAATTACGGATTCTCTGGTTCTATAATAATGCTTATTGCGTCTATAGTATTCAAGTCTTCCATTCCTCTTGAACCCGTTTTTACAAGGCGCTTATAGTAACCATCTTATTTTGGGGTATTTGGTTCGAAATATTGACCAGAAATCCTATTTCTTGACGATATTGTAACAATAATCATTGCTACCTATGAGAGTCCAGTGAATACTGAACTAAGGACCGGTATTATTTTTATGGTCCCTATGCCTTTTTGTAATCATATTACAGCCCCTATACCCGAATGCTCTTCGAGATTCTTAAGCAGTTTTACCTGCAGGCGTTTTTACACGAAATTATGAAGGCAGTCTATTTTTAACATATTTCCTAATTAATAAAACAAGTTGAGAAAGAACAGATATTGGGAGGAGGGGAGCATCCCCCCTTCGGCGAGGGCTCTGCAAATTGTATTACGGCTTCTGCAAATAATTTAGGTTTATTAGAAACTAAACTTTTTCTCTTGAGTCCTCACTGGTTTGCTTTGTATAGTCCTACGTTCATCTGCCACTGTTTTTGGACGCATGTATTGGGGTTTTAAGGACTGACTATTGGGATCCGTCAAATGGACATACACCATCTGGTGGCAAAATTTATAACTCGAATGAGGGAAAAATTTACATAGAAACTGTGCACGCAAATTGTAAAATTGTTTATTAAAATAATAAAACACGTTAAAAAAGTAAAAATTTTTTTGATGATGGAGTCGACGAAGTTTTCTTCTAAAGTTAAATCAAATAAAAAGTTAATATGTTCAGTGAAAAGCTGCAATAGCACTTCAGACATAGATCTTCACTCTTCACCTACATTAACTACTTTCCAATAAAAACTAACCGTTTTATATATGTAAAAAATATATTCGGAAAATTAGAGAAAAAAGTAAACTAATAGAAGCTTGGATGAAAGCAGTAGGTATCAAAGAAGTGAATTCCGGAATAAAAATTTGTTCACGTCATTTTAATGCACATGATTATATTTCAGCAAGTATTTACCATCAGCCATAACCTTAATATTTAAAACTAGAATCATACTAAAATTATAAAGTGAGAAATTATTTATTCCTGTGTAATTGATTTAACACAATTCTAATGATACGATATAAGTATTTTGAGGTTAAGAACCTACCTGCTGCAATACAACAAAGTTGCAATAATGTGTTTGCAACGTTCTCTTAAATCGGCTTTGCACGTGCAAGTCATTGATATGATATTGCTTAAATCACCCAGAATCACCTCACCAATTATATAACGTGAATCACTTTTTAAATCCGAAGTTTGTAAAAAGTAGGCAGTAAACTTGACGGAATTTGAAGGCTAGCTTCCGGATTTGTTATTTCCGAATTTTATAATGTGATTGGCATTAAAAACACGCTCACCTTCAACGAAATTTCCTTTCCGAGGCTTTGTGTCAGCCCAATCACATATTGTGTCAATACTTATCATTTTATCGTAATTTAAAAACTTGGAAATTGCACGGTACACTATAGCAACTACGATAAATTTTCCCTAATCGGCGCCATGTTTTTAGGCTCCTCCCATCTGACGGATCCCAACTGTAGCATATAATATTTTCAATTAAAAAAATTAGTTGCTATTAAGCAAGAACTTTAAAAAGTTTGCAAAATTTTAGTGTCAATTTTTTAATGAATAATAGCTGGTCGATAATTTAAGAATTTCGATAATAAACGTTTCCCTTTCAAAGCAATATTTCAGAAAAACTGATATCACAAACAACAAAAGAAATATTTCAGGATTTTCTGATACTCGATTTGAAGAAAAATGTTGTATGTTGTACTTGTCTATCTTTGGTGAATAGTAATCGTAAATACAATCTTTAAGTGCGTAACACTTGAACGCCCACAAAGAAAAAAAAAAGAATAAACTTATTAGGGCGTGAAAAAGTGACGAAGAAAACAGCAAAAAAGATAAAATAAAATTGACCTACCCTAACGTAAATAATAACAGCACAAAAGGGAAGCGTATATTTCTGCTAAAATAGTAAAATATTTACCAAGTGAAGCGAAACCTAATCTAACCTTAACCTAACCTAACCTAACCTAAACAAACAACCTAAAAGTTTTTGGTTTTCCTGATCCAAAACAATCCAATAACAGCATTGTTCTGTTAATGTATTTTAGCCCTTTAGAAGAAAAACCTAACCTAACTTGAGTGAAACGGAAATACAAACGTAACACATACCAATAATTACAAAATGAACAATACAAACATCACAACGCTAACAATACCCTCTGCACAAGTGTCACACTTGAACGACACCACTTGAACAAGCACAATTACTCTCAAACCCTTCATAACTTCCTGCACAGCTACATACAGTATATGCTACTTCAGCATCCTTATTACCAAAATTTCTAAATTTTCTGCAAGCCCTATTATATTACTACTGAACTTGCTTCCCTATTTTCTATACGTGAAACTTCTTAATTTTGCGAACAGAATCCAATTTTTAACAAAATTATTTCAAGAGCTAACCAAAACATTTTACGGTATACATATTTAAAGTACGTTACCATAGGTAAAATGTATACGCAACTAAATAATAAACCGTTTTAAAAAAAATAATCTTATTAAGCATTAGAATTTCCATTAGTATTTAAATAACAAAACCTTTTCGTATTTGGTATGTTCAAAACAGAAATCGTTTTCCGAAAACATCAATTTCACCCTATCGTCAACGAAATGTAATTCGGAAAAGGGGATCGACGACCTGATTCCATATTAAGCGTTTCGCTGACATTGTAAAGGACAACACGAAATGCGACGATTAATGACTTAAGATTATATGTGATGTAGTTTACGGAATTATTACTTACATGATGTCCATTTGAAAACATTATGCTGTTACGAAAAATCAGATGCATAACTATAGGGTGGTTGATGAGTGGAAAGTCGACGTATTCCATTGAAGGATACGTATAAGGATAGCTTATTTGCAATTGATTGAACTATGCATACAACAATTGCTAAATCAAATTTCCTAAAGATTAATACGTCGACCTACCAATCACCCTGTACATATAATAGCACAACATTTAATATCAAATAGCACAGCGTAAGTATATGTAAGTACACACCGTTATGTAAGCTTTCGTGTATGTATAGGTAATAAATAAGCTTATTTAAACCTAACAAGATTATTGGCTATATACCTAAATATACTGAAGAAGCCAATTGTGTTTTTTATAAATTTATTATAAACATGGCAACGATAATATTACTAATACTAAAATTGAAAATTTTTTATCAAATACATTAAATAAAAGAAATAAATAACATACCATTTTACATTTATTGTTGCAATTTCACTAAAGATATTTTTTTTAAAACTACTTACGATAATAATTAGTTAAAGCTAAAAACGCGTTTTAATAAAGTTTTGAAAGTTAGTAGTGCATGTTAGCGTGTATACTTATGTGTGTGTGTATCACATGACGAAACGAAAGGGTTTTCCCCATGACCATAACCTCTGACACTACCAGTGCAAATAACAAATAAATCAAAAGTGCGTTCGTGGAACTTTGCCTCTGAAGTAAGTAATTAACGGTGTTAGTGGTAAAAGGACCTATTATAACGGTTCAATGTGCAAAATGTCCTTGAGTGTTATGTGCCCGTGCCCGGTACGTTCGTTGCCCTGATAACAATTTTACAGTTGATTACGCACGGAGGCGCGAAATTTAAATTAACGCGCACCGCAACGCACTAGATCAAAACGTAATAGACATTTAGAAACGTTACCTTTCTTGTAAAAAAGCAGCCCTTGCCATTTTTATCGCACATTAACTAAATCAACGTTCGAACCGCCAGCTTGATTTCGGCCACCCTTGTTATTGATCTACCATCTCGTGACGTAATTTTCTCGTAGGAGGCGCGCGCAATTCAAAAAGCGCCACTGCCATTGGCCAGTACGCCTTTGGCGCCAACTACATTTCTCTATTCATGACAGATATCGTACTTTTGGACTGTCACTGACATGCGATGGTGGCACATACATATACGCGTAACTACCCCTACGTGAAATGCAAGCAGGCCGGTTTTCTCGCTTCCTGCAAATGTTTTGCCACTCACTTTGTAGACCTTTTATTAATGAAATGGAAAAGCTGTTACACTCATACTTACAACACGCGGTTGTTGCTGGTTGGTGGTTCGTGTGCACGAAGGAAATATTGACGTTTCGTACATTTTCCGACCGAGCTCGCGCGACTTTCTTGGAAATTTTGTGGTTTCACTGCATTTCTCACGACAGCTTTCTAACAATTTCTTAAGCCGTTTGTTCTACCGATCGGAAGTTATTTTCAACGCGGTCTAAAGGACTACTTCGGCTGGGAGGAGGGTTAAGGAAGGGTAGATAAGATGATAAAATGTTCAATTTTGATTGAAGAGTCCCGACAGGGTCAACAGAATTTCAATGTCAGTTAAAAGAAATATAATATGAGTAATAAATGTTAATTGCAATTATTTCTAATAAATTCCTCAGTTATCCCACTAGTTGGCACATTATGGTACCTTGCTTAACTTTACAACTGACTTTGAACATCTTTGATGAACACAAAAATTATGTAATATCCGGTACTACACCAATAATTCTTTCTATTACTGGAATCCTGGGAGAGTCACTTTGTTGTCTATTGACTCATTGATTGACCATCATAACATATATGGAACTTTCCTTCGAGCTGGAATGATCTTCAATTCTGATCTGTTGGTAGATCTTATAAATAATAGAATTAAAAGTGAAAATCCGAAATTGTTAAATTCCAATTCTATATGGAATTATTGCGTGACACCTGAATTTCTTTGACTTATATTATACATATGTATGTATATATGTGTTACCTATTCATTCTTCAGCCATCATCCTCATTTAAAGTCGTTAATCTGAAGACTGATGTTTGAATATGCACCTCCAGTATTTCCATTCCTGAGTGAATTTTTGCACTTGCTAAAGACTGTAACATCCCACATCTTTATCTTTATTTTAGCGATCAACAAACATTAATCTAATTTAGGTCTCCCTAGCACTTGATAACTACTGCTTTTACTTCTACTTCTGGTATGTTTTTTTTTACATTTTTACTCCCCCTTCATGTTTCAAAACGTGTCTTACTGTCTTATTTCTCCTATTTCTTGTTAATTTCCATGGCTCCCTTAGTTGTCATACACTTTCCAGTACGTACCTTCTCATTTCTAAACTTTTCAATCTACGTTTTTTTCTTCAGTCATCTTTCAGGCAAATTTGGCTCTGATTTAGAAGATAAATATATAATTAAAATGTGACCATTTAGTAAATTTTACGATACGAACTCCCAGGGCGTGAATCTTAATACTCATCCTTTGTCATCATAAGGTCGTCAATCGTAAGACTGGTTGGACATGTACCTCCATGGTTCCATGATTTTTATCCCCCGACATAATATCACCGGACAAAATATCCCTAGACAAAATATCCCCCCCACCCTAAAAATCGCTACAAGAAATTTTTTGCAATATTTTATTTAACCTAACCTAACCTAACCTAACCCTGTCAAACTTGCGCGATGCTACCTTGGCGAACGTTCCATTCCTTAGCAACCACACCTCACATGATCAAACATAATACAATCCAACTAAAGTCAATCCAGCGCAACCCAACATAACCTAACCTAACCTAACCTAACCTAACCAAACCTAATCTAACCTAATCTAACCTAACCTAACCCGGTCAAACTTGCGCCATGCCACCTTATCGTTATATTATTTATTGGAGTATCGGTTCGATAATTTATTATCGGGGCTTTTGTTCGGTGATATTTAGTCTGGAGATATTTTGTCACGGGGATATTTTGTCTAGGGATATTTTGGTCAGGGATATTTTGTTCGGGGACATTTTGTCAGGGGATCAAAATGTCTGATACGACCTCCACACTTCTATGTCCTCAGCTAATCTTCACATTTCCCTAAAACTAGAATCAACCACATCTCTTAACCTCTACCCCTCTTAACTTCCGTTTTTGCTTGTAATATATCTCTCATTAGACCTTCATGCTTAAGGTGTCCTACCAACCTATCTCGCCTATTTCTTATTGACTTCCTCTGTTCTCCTATTCTTTCTAATGCCTCTCCATTTCTAACCTTCTCTATCCACGGTATATCCTCATCATTCGCCTATAACACCATATTTCTAACATTTTCTTTTCCGCAGCGCCCACCGTCCTTGTTTCGCATCCGTACAGCGCTGCGCTCTAAACATACACCTTTAACAATCTTTTTCGAATTTCTAAATTAACCATTCGCTAGCATTGAAGTGACTTCTTTTTATTGAAGGCGACTCGACCCTGCGCTATCTTCTGCTTTATATCCCTACTACTCCTTCCGTCCTGACTTATCTGACTTCCTAGATACCTAAAATCAACCACTTCTTCTAATTTTTCGTCTCCTATCTTTATATTCGCCCTTTCCCTACTTTTTCTTCCCTTGCATACTTTGTATCTTTGTTTTACTATCATTTATTTTCATACAGTACTACAGTCAACACCCCTTCCATTTTATTTAAAGCTATCTCTAACTCACCCTTATCCGCTATTGTTTTTTTGAGGTACCAAACATTGGTATGGTCTTTTGCACTGAGCATTTTAAAATCAAGTTAACCAAGGTTCATTATTGTGTAAGAAAAATTATAGAGAAGGTCATTTTGGCTTCATTCTGGGGTGATAATTGAACTGCTGCAAATATTATTGAGAACGTTAGTCTGCATTTGAGTGGCAAATAAAACGTCAGGAGGTAATCAGGGAGAGTGGCGCTTGCATTAAATCCCCTGAATAATGAGAACTTTATCTTAATGGATTTCCGTTCCTTTGGTCTTAAAAGGAGCTGCCTTGTTTAAAGAAAGTCGACTTTTTGACGATAGTGTCACTCAAACCTTACTGAACATTCACGTTAAATTAAATCATAACAAGTTTATTACTTCAAATAGAAATTACCTTATTTACATACATAACCCTTGTATTAAATTTATGTATTAGCATATAACCAGCTGAGGTTTGCTCATAAAGGATATAAGGCCGCAGTACACAAAGGTTGCTCAAGAATTTTGAAAATCTTAAAACCATAAAACTACAAAGACTATCTTTTTTCTTTGATTATAGAAATTACATATTGTCGTATTCTTTTCTATGATACATTAGGATTGAAATCGAAAATTCTTTAAAAATTTAAGCGTTCTTCAATGATTTCTACATGTGATTGGATTGAGCCGCTGATTGTGGTTAGAAACTATCATTTTAATGTATAAAAAGATGGCGTAATCCAAAATGAAATAGTATTAAGATATATATCCGTCGTATTTTTAGAGCCTTTGAAGTACTTTAATGTTGGTTTTTTTTTTTTTAATGAACCCATAGGTAGATGGAGAGGCTTCATAATATGTCTGCGAAATACTCTATTTAAAATCCGAATGGTTTTTAAAGTTATGTTTTTCAAATAATTTTTTTGAACACTCCTGGGATGTGTTAACAAATTCGGTGGATGGGCTTGGCGAAAATTACTTTATTAATTCAGTTGTTTTGTTAGAAAATCAAATAACGAAAACAAAGACAATATTGGAAAGAATTTGGGGAATTGGGTAAAAATTATGCAGATTACTGGTACTGAAGAATGACGTCATTTAATTTGGTAATAAAATGTATAGTATTTTGTGGGGTAGGAATATGGGAATGGAAAGAGTAAAAAAAGCTAGAGAATATAGGAAAGACACAAGAACAAATGTGTCATAGCGGTAATAGCAAGATTTAGAATAGGAAATCAATGTCACGAAAGCTATAGCACTGAATGAAAGAAGAAAATAGAAAATGCAGAATACGTTGACAAGAGATGTTAAATCATTTTTTAGAAGAAGGTGTAAAAGATAATGTAAGGGAAGAATGTAAAGTATTAATAAATGAGAATTATGATGGGCTGATAGTACTAAAAGAAATCTTTAGAGAAAAAAGGGAAAAATCTTTTAATTTAAATCAAATGGTATCATTTAATATAGGTCATTCCATTTGAAAAAAAAAAAAATTGTTCATCCTATAAGATTGTCAAAAGTAGGTTTCGATATTTCCGGTTTTGAAAACGTACATATTTTACCCATAGTAAAAACGATACCGTAACTCGTGCTAAAACGAACAATCCAAACCGTAGGTTTTTAGCTTTTATGGTTCAGATCAGGGGTCGGCAACCCATGACCCGTGGGTCACCGAGTGACCCATTTGGTAATTTCAAGTGACCCACTTTAGTTTCGAAAATAAAGTATAAGATATACGAATATTTCTTTTTCCCAAAAAATGTTTATCGCAAAGTTATGAACGTACCAAATTTGAATCCAGTATAACATACAAAAATATCAGTTAGTCATTAAAAGTGAATATGAAAGTCGGTTTCAAAGTCTTAAGAAACATGGAAAAATGGTTACATTTATAATAAAGCCCGATGAAATTGAAGAAAATATTATAAATTTGCAATATTTTGAATATCTCAGAATTGACAATTTTAGTTTAGAAATGATTGATTTTAAAAGTTCAACATTATGAACGGATAAATTCAAGAAATTCCGGAACGATTTAGAAAATACAGAAGATAATCATTTTCTCATGATATCAACATGTTGGGCATCACTTCCTACGACGTTTTCATCTTTATATATGTGAGTAAATATGTTTACAAATGAAATTTATTTTAAGCAAAAATAGGAGCATTGAAAATTCAGATGCTTGTGTTCGACTTAAAACGACTAACTATAAACCAGACTTGACTAAATTGACGTCACAAGTTCAACATCAAGGGAGCCATTGATATCGTAGAGAAAGTTTATAAATAAAGTTTATTCAACTATGTTTGTTATTATTTTCTTAATAAAATATATCTTATTATTAACTATAATGCAGTTTTAATACGAAAATATCTGTGACTCAAACGTCTCTTTAATACTCGCATTTTGATTGATTTTGACCCGCGGCCAAAAAAGGTTGCCGACCCCTGGTTTAGATGGCACTTGGTCTCATTCAAACAGCTAATATCGTGATTTTTTTCAAAGGCAATTGAATATTTCAAAAATTACTAGAAATAGGTACAAAGAACTGTCAACAGAAAAACGAAAAATGTAAATATGTAAAGGGTGTTCCATTTAAAATAACGAAGTTAGGTGGCGACCAGAAACAATGGAGCACTCTGTAGGACTGAAAATATACCATATGATTCCAGACCACTTCTATAAAAAAAGGATGAAACCGCCTTACGTGGAACACCCTGTATGTATATCATTTGTTTTTGAAACATATTTTTAACGCTACCGAAACAGGTTAGCAAATTTGGTGGAGGAGCTTGGCAGAAATTACTTTATTTTATCATTTACATAAGTAGATTCGCAGAAATACCATAAATAAAACATAAGACATTAATGCAGTATAAATACATAATCGTTTGTTGTCTATTCAGTTAACGATTACTTTATTATTGCGTCGATAACGGCCTCAGTATATTGAGTGATTAAAGAATAGTTAGTGAAAATTTCTCGTAAAGTTTGTGCGATCGTCGAATAGATTCGGTCGCTCAGTCACGGCGAATGTGATGGCTAATATTGTATTCGTGACAAATTGGTCTTCGAGATCGCGATAAATTCGCTGGATCGAGTTAAGGCACGACATGAAGCGCACCCTCGCGCCCGTTCTCACCCTTTGACTCTCTCCACGATGCGTAACTTCGAAGATTAGAACGCCTTCCCGTCCTATTGTATTGTAAAGTTGCAGGTACGACAATGTTAACTAAAACTGGAAATGAACGAGGGGTAGGTCAACAACTGCAGACTCAAATCTTACTCTTTTACTCAATTTCTTTACATATAAGTTGTCCCATTGATACTAAAAGGGAAATACAGTGGACTACCACTGTAATATCAAATAGTAATATGAAAATTCATTTTTAATTTTTTACACCCTACAAACTACTTCAGGTTAATGCGGGAAACTTTGTTCCCGGGTTCGATTCCCGGCGAGGGTGTGACAACAACAACAAATTTTCACTCATTAACCTGAGGTAGTTTGTAGTGTGTAAAAAAATATGCAATATTAATTTGAAATCATTTTTTCGATTTTTTATTTACCCACTACAAACTACATACCTCAAATTAATGAGGGAAAAATTGTTGTTGTTGTCACACCCCCGCCGGGAATCGAACCCGCACCAATGTTCTGACCACTAAACTACGAGAGGTGACAACAACAACAACGACCAACCGACCTACACGGCTATCGATTCGTCCGGGTTCGATTCTCGGCGTGGATGTGACAACAGCAACAATTTTTCCCTCATTAATTTGAGGTAGCGTGTAGTGGGTAAAAAATTCAAAAAAATGAGTTTTCAGATTAATAATTCATATTAAACTAACTCACTAAAGGTTGTTTAAATTGTAGGTATGATTAATTTTCATATTAATATTTCATATTAACCACTACTAAAAAATGTCAGTGTTTCATTTACACTGTAATATCGTCGTAATATCCGGAAGTCGTTACAGGCAAAAGTAAAGAGATACAGACGTATATGTATAGTTTTCACCATTTTTCAATTTCGAAATGAATTAGGAATTTTCTTTAGCAGTGAATGTCAGAAAATCACTTTGTACCTAACTGAAAATGTGAAAGACAAAAGATAAGACAGCTGTTTGTGTCATTGGTGGCCGACTTTTTCCGCTATATCTGCATGGGATTTCTAGATATTTCTTACAAATGATTCATTAAAAACAGTCGCTATACCCGAACTCGGCGCTACATCCGAAGTCGGTATAGTCACCTAAATTTTGTACTAAAATCCTTTAAATTCAAGGGACTTAGATTGAACGTCGTTATAACAGAATGGTCGCTACAACCAAGGTCGCAATAAATGAAATCCACTATAAGTTGTAGTTATAATTTCCACAAAAAGTAGCAGGCGTAAGTAGGAATAAGTACCGAGCGGCATGGCCTAGAGGTTTAGACCATTGCTTAGCATTCGAGGTCCGTCTGCCTTGGTCCAAGTTTTTCTGTGGTTTCCTTGGATCACTCAGGCAAATGCTGAGGCAGTAATATTCCACAGATAATCTTTCATTCTCTTCTGTCTCACTCACCCATTCCCACAATTCCTGAAAGGAGGCTGAAGAGGGCCTTCCGCGCCCTACCTTCCGGCGTAGTCCGGAGGGACTGCCCGCCCACCAGCATTACTGGCTGGTGGGAATGAAACACCCAAAATTTTAAAGTAGGATAAGTGCGCATTCCCAGTTTTTCGAAAAGTGGTAGTTTTGAGAAATAATAATTAATATTAAAAATCTGATGAACAGTAAAATCCGTTTCCCAAAAACTTTCTTTAATCACGCCAAAAATCACAGCCTGGGTGACTATTCACATGGACAGTTATGTTGAGTTTACTGTATACAAATATAAAATACATCAGTGTCTGTTACAAAATTTGTTTAATGCAACGAAAATATATGCATAGGATTTCAATTAGGTCGTTATAACCGGAAGTCAACAAAGAAATGCGTAATTCTTATACTTAACGAACGTTTCGCCTTACATGTGTACCTCTTTTACGTATTAATTTCTATTTGTATTTTTATACTGGTATTCAAAGTAAAAAAGAGAAGAGAAAGAATGAATATAAAGATAGGAGACGAAAAATTAGAAGAAGTGGTTCATTTTCGGTATCTATAAAGTCAGATAACTCAGGATGGAACGAGCAGTAGAGATATAAAACGGAAGACAGCCCAGGGTAGTCGTCTTTAACAGAAAAAAAAACACTTCTGTGCTCGCCAACGGTTAATTTAAAAATTCGAAAAAGATTGTTAAAAGGAAAGGTTAAAAACGCTTAAACTGTGGTGTTACAGTGAATGATGAGGATACTAGTCTTAGGACAGGATTATTTTTTATAGTTTCTAAATTATTTTCTATTTTACAAATCTGTTACAAATTGGTTTCCACTATACTCGAGTCAACTTTAGTTATACCTTTGCAATGTTTTTACAAGTAGGTACATGGATGAAATCCTGACTGAAAAATAAATTTGACTCTATTCTGATGATAACAGCCGTTTCCAAATAAAAATTCTTGTATGATAACGATTTAGTTATTGTTGTAACTTTTGCTTTTTATGTAAGTAATTGAAATTTGAAACATCCAATAGTGATGGGTTATTGTGTAGTGAATTTTATTTAGCTTTACAGTAGTTTCGAATTTAACCGTGAATCCTTAGGAGCCTTTCTATTTCCGCATTCAACATACTATCAGATGTACCTACTACGGCAACGAATTTCAAAGTCCTTATTAGGTGCCCATATCGATTTCTACAGAAATAGAAATTTGAGAATCAACTCAATCATCTCTTTAGGAGTAGACGGAAGACGCACATACAGACAACACAAAGGGTTCTTTTACATAAATTTGTCTATAGAATAAAACAGGATGGAGTCGAAGAAGGTCAGAAACTGAATAGAATAATAAATAGCCTGATTTTGATAATAATTATGAGAAAAGTGTTTGGTGAGTTTTACTTTAAAAAACATTTATAGTTATTAGGTAAGAAAAACACATTATTACCGAGCAGTAAATTTAGAAAATCATAAATTTTATTTTTATGTTATTAGTGTTTTTTTAAATTTTTTATTTATTTGTACCTAGAATCAAAAACAGGAGTTAAGAGGGGATCATACATGTATAAATAAAACGCGTTTTTGCAATTAGCTTATTAAGTTACTATCACCGGCACTTTTTTACTCTTTTCTAATCTTTCTAAACTCATTTTCTTATGTGTCGCGCATTAAATAAATTACACTTGTTTCGATAAACAGAAAATCTTTTTAGTTTATATGTCACAATTTCGTACCCTTATATAAAGTATTACAAGAAAACTCACCTAACGCGTATATTACTATGCATAAAATTTTTCTTATGGTAGATACGCCATATTTTTGAACATACGAAGAATGCCCTTCTTGTTTTATATATTGATTATTACACAATCTGTATGAAGTCGACGATAAAAGATAAGCTGAGAAAGGTGTTATTTTGAAAGATTTACTAACTTGAAGGATGCCGTTGAGGATCATATATTATCTTTATGTTTTGGTTTTTATACGAAACTCCAACTGCAAGAGCTAACACAAAGATTTACAGGAGTTGGAGCAAAATAGGTTTTCTTCAACGACAGAGCATACCTTTAAAAGCCAAAAGTTGTAATTTTTTGAATGAGCCTATATAGTATAATAACTGTATTAGTCTAGAGGTTTATGTGTCTTCCCCTAATCAAGGGCGGATCCAGCTTTCAAGTCGAAGCGAGGGGGTCATATAGTCAAGGTCTAGTCAGGACAGGCTCCAACTCGATTACAATAGTAAATCTAATTAAAATAAGATAGTATTTTATTGTTATACATACATAGGTACCACAAAATAATTTTTTTAATAACAAAATCAATTTTTGTGTTGATCTTCTCGCTATACGACCGTTTCAATGGATATGCTTTTGCGAATGTGGAGAACCGCAAGTCAAATTATTAGACGGTCTTCTGCCACTGAAGCATTAAGCTAAGCTTTGAACCTCCTAAAGGTGGAAAATGACGACCATTCTGCCATCGCAACACTAACCGATAGTAGTGTAGCAAGAATGCATAAAATTTTTCTTACTTGTGGATACGTTTTAGTATCACAGTTTTCTATAAGATTAGAAATCAAGTGCAGAATATTCTGATTTCGCTGCCATTTGACCATTCCTAACCTATCATCAAAAGGTCATCAATTCTAAGATTGGTTGGACGGGCACCTCCACTCTTGCCTATCCTGAGCTAATCTTCGCATTTCCCCAAAACTAGAACACCCCACATCCTTAACTATTTGCGAACAGTAATCTAATATAGACCTACCTCTACCCCTCCTAACTCCAGCTTCTGCCTCTAATATGTCTCATGCCTAAGAAGGTGTCCTACCAACCTATCTCGCCCATTTCTTATTGACTTTCATAGAGTCCTCTGTTCTCTTATTTTTTTAAATACCTCTTCATTCCTAACCACGGTATTCTCATCATTCGCCGGTAACAACCTATTTCGAACGTTTCTAACCTTTCCTTTTCCGTCGCGCCCACCGTCCATGTTTCGCACTCGTACAGCGCCGTGCTCCAAACATACACCTTAAATAACCCTCTTCGAATTTCTACATTAACCGTTCGCGAGCATAGAAGTGATTTCTTTTTGTTGAAGGCGACCCGACCCTGCGCTGTCCTCTGCGTTATATGTTTACTACTCCTTTCATCCTGACTTATCTGACTTTCTAGATACCTAAAATCAGCCACATCTTCTCATTTTTCGTTTCCTCTATTTATTCGCTCTTTCCCTAGTTTTTCTTCCCTTACATACCAGTATTTTTGTTTTACTTTTATTCATTTTCATACAATACTGTTTCGTCAATACCGCTTCCATTTTATTCATTTATAATTACCGAAATGGAAGTGTTGTCTATTCAGCAGTTTATAGGCGTTTGCGAGTTGTTTAATAGTTTCATTATCTTCTTCTTTATTAGTATAATCGAGTTTTGGAATAAAAACGGTTAGTTGAAATAAACTAACAATAAGTACTTTTAGAGACAGACGGTAGTCTGCTTGCTGTCAATTTTTATACATATATTTTCGTGTTATGCAATATTGGTTCTTATAAAATACGCTCGCGAGAACGTTGCTCAAATCATACAAATTTTTTCAACAACGGTACGATTAGGTGAATAAATGTGTAATCATATAATTATTATAAGAGCACATTCTATTAATTTTTCTTCATACAAAGTACAAAAATAAATATTTAATAAACTTATCAATGAGATTAGTAAAAACATCAGAAGTCAACCCATACTCAGCCCCCTTTGAAACCGCTCTTGTCACCTATGAATTTGACCCCTTCTTGGTGAAAATACAAAATCTTTGGATTTACTCCCTACAAAGATTTTATCTTTAAAAATGTTTGTTTTTGGTAACGTAATAGCTACAACTGTATGAACTTGTTGAAATTGGTCAGTTTTATGGTTTGGAAATGTTTTCAGCACATGTTTTGATATACTACGAATATTTTAGGCAAATTTGGTTTTTTCATTTTGAGACACATTTGAATATCAAAAACAGTTCCGTGAAAGGTAAAATAAAAAGCAAAGGACGACGACTTCTTGACACTTCTACGAGCGTGATAACAAACTTTATAATGTATGGAAAAAGAAAATCTGTTAGAGATTTTCCAGGGCGACGTGATTTAATAAGAACGCAAGAAAAACACTTTTTACAATTTGAATACGGTGAGTTTTTCTTTGCTTAAAAAAACGGTAGAGTAACTCACTTAAAAGTAAATATAATTTCTGGGACTTGAAAAAGAAAAACTTGCAAAATGTAGGTCGCCCACATTTTACTTTATTTACCTTATCTCGTACTTTCTTCCTTAAATTTTGTAGAAATGAGGGTGACGTCTCTTTTATGGATTAATTATATAAAATCAGCATAAATAAGAGTTAATCAAACGTATTGAGTAATGACTGAATGATGAGAGAATTTGGGATCAATTACCTTAATTTGCAATATATCAAAAAATTTAACTAGAATCCTTATCCTAATATTTATTAATTACACTTGCGTGACTGCTGTACAATTAATTGAATTATAATAATTAACCGGATTCACCCTGAAGGCCAATTCTAAATACAAGTGAAAGAATTTTTGAAATAGAATGAATAGTTTCAGTGATTACTTCCTACTTAAAACTTTATTTCTGTATTACTGCGGATTGTTATAGATAACGATAAAAAACCGCGTGCATAGGTCTCATACTTCTAAAAAAAGCTTTGACAATAATAAATAAATAAAAGTACAAAAAATACTGGTATGAAAGAGAAAGGCGAATAGGGAAAGAAGTGGTTGATTTTCAGTATCCAGAAAGTGAGATAACTATCAGGATGGAAGAAGAAGTAGAGATATAGAACAGACGATAGAGTAGGGTAGTGTCGACTTCTACGTTCGTGAACAGTTAATTTAGAAATTCGAAAAATATTGTTAAAGCTGTATCTCTAGAGAAAGGCTCTGTACGGATGCGAAACGTCGACGATGAGTGCCGTGGAAAGGAAAAGGTGTAACAGGCGACTGAGAAGGAGAACAGAGGGCGCTGTAGAAGTCAATGAGGCTTATTAGAAGCAGAAACAGGGGTTAAGAGGGCTAAGGGTAGACCTACATTAGATTACTGTTCACATTTAATTAAGACTATTATATTATCTTATCTACTGGTCTAACGATGCTTAGATGCAGATAATTTCTTGTATTTCTTGGGGCATAGTAAGGAACGAACATATCATAAAATTTTGCCATTTTCGCAAATAATCGAGAAGTCTTTCCGTTTATCTTAAAAAATAAATCAAGGAATCTCATAGAAAATTGACGTTTGAGGTCGAGACAGATGAAGAGAGCTTAATGAAGTCACTGTTCCCTTGGCCTAGAAAAACCTACTGGAGAATCGTCTAGAGTCTAGGAGACTGTGGCAAAGGCGCCAAAGGGGCGTTTGACGCAATTTACAGAGTCTAGCAGACGACCTCCGATATGTTAATTTTCTGTCCGTCTATCTCATAATAAACTTGTGTGCGTTATCAGCAGAGATGGATTTCTAGTATTATTTAGCTCACTTTATAGCTTGTCGTTAATCGCGGTTGTTGACAAAATATTTTATATCCATAAAACACTGACCTGATTTCTTCTTTTCGACATCTTAGTAGGATATAGGAATGTTGGTTGTTTTATCGTCAATTTTATAGTGGAATGGAATAATATGTAATAAGTATACTATGCGTTAGTTTTAGAAGCAATCAAAGAGAAAAAAATATTGCTTATAAAGATCGATTTTATACACCTATCCAACTTTTTTCTCTTTGGTAGTTTAAAAATAACAATCATCATCATCATAAGGTCGTCAGCCCTAAGACTGGTTGGACACGCGCCTCCACTCTTTTCTATGCAATCCACATCCTTAACTATTTGAGAACAGTAATCTAATCTTGGTCTACCTCTATCCCTCCTAACTGCTGTTTCTGCCTCTAATATGTCTCCGACTAGACCAGCGGTCGGGGAACTTTTTTAATCATTACCCCCAAAATATTTTTGTGTAAGTTGATATTACCCCATGGCGAAGACCAAAAAAAAAACGAAATCGCCTCTTTTTAGCATCTTTCATATTATAGCCCCCATGATAATTTTGAAAAGGAAACAATAACTAAAAATTTAATTTATCTTGACGGCATGACACGGACTGAGCAGGTAGCCGGGGCTATGCTTTACTGCGCAAAGATATAATTCGAGAACACTTAGTGGTGGGGAGTGAGATGGAGTGGCCTGCATATGTCGCTAAATTGTTTAAGTTAAAAAAAATACTAACTGGTTTATAAAATAGCAAATAAAAAATATATACTTTTTACCCACAAAAACCTAATAATCATTTTTACCCCATTTGAGGTAATTTACCCCGGTTCCCCGACCGCTGTTATAGTTAAATGACTCAGTTGTTCAAATTTGAAATTTGTGACTTATGTTGTATGTTGACGAATTAGTGAGGGCTGTATGGATTACAAATAAACAANATAGCAAATTAAAAATTTATACTTTTTACTCACAAAAGTTTCATTTTTACCCCATTTGGGGTAATTTACCCCGGTTCCCCAACCGCTGGACTAGACGTTCATGCCTGAAAAGATATGCTACCTACCTATCTCGCCTATTTCTTATTGACTTCCATAGAGTTCTCTATTCTCCTTTTCCTTCTAATACCTTTTCATTTCTAACCTTCTTTATCCACGGTATCTTCATCATTCGCCTGTATAACCACATGTCTGACGCTTGTAACTTTTTCTCTTCCGCCTCGCCCACTGTCTATATTTCGTTCCCGTACAACGCCGCTCTCTAAACACACCTTTAACAACCGTTTTCGAATTTCTAAATTGACCTTTCGCGAGCATAGAAGTTATATTTTCATATACTACTGTTTTGTCAATACCGCTTCCATTTCATTTAAAGCTATCTCTAACTCCTCCTTGCTAGATGCTAATATTGCTATATCATCTGCAAATTTAAGCGTACTTATCTTTTGCCCCTATATATCTATCCCTACAGTTGTACTGTCTTTAGTGATGTTGATCGCGTCCTCGATGTATAAATTAAAAAGTAGCGGTGACAGTCTACATCCCTGTTTGACTCCTAATATTGACTTCTCTACCTTGCAGCCCCAGCTCTATAACTGCCTGTTGGTCTTTATATAAACTAAGTATCACTCTTCTGTCTTTGTAACTCCTTACATTTTTAAGTATATTTAACATCCCATGTAAGATTATCAAAAACTTTTTCTAAATCTACAAATCCTATGTACTCATTTTCTTTTTTCGATCGTTTTTATCTTCCATCGATCCTGCATGTATTATTCTGAAGTGTCTACTCCAGAAGTCTCCAGCTTCGGGCCAACGGACTTCACTAATACCTACTACATATATCTAATTCTAATCTATTCATCTCAACTTTTGAATTTTCCAACTTCCCTACTTGCCTCATTGTCCTAACATTCCCAAAAAAATAACCAAAAACTTAATTATTTTTAAGCATAAATTGTTGTACGTTATGTATTTATCAATCATATTTGTACCTGTATACGTAATTCATTTTAATAGTTTTTAGTTTCAATGGTATTCGCGTTCTCCAAGAAATTTACTTTGATGTTCCATTTGTTGGGCAAATTTAATTTAACAGCTTACTTACTATAGAGTTAGTACCTTTTTAAACCGTCTTCAATTTCTATAGACAAACGATTATAATTATGCTAAGCTGGTTAATATAATTGAATTAACGATCAGGCAGTTAAATATCTCATTCCCATAAGTAACTTAAGTTAAGTTAGGTTGTTTTAAAACAGCACTTTGAATTGAAAAGTTAAATGTCCGATCAGCAAAATTATCTATTGCATAATTCGATAAATTAGAAATAGAAAATAATAATGTTTAAATTTTACTTGTTTACCTAGAATGTATTATTATAATGCAGTGTAATCGATTTATACATATATTCAGCACTTTTTTTTTCATAAAACTGAAATTGCAACAGGACTACATTTATAATAGTTAAGTACTCGTATATAACAAATTGACAAAATAAAAAGACTTGTGAGATTTTCACATAACTTTTACTGTCTTGTTTTTAAAATACTTATGCCCTATTGATCTTTTCTTGAAATTTCTACCAGTTTGTCCTATATAAAATTTTTGACAGGATTTAATGGTAACATTATTAGTAAAAGAGTGATGAAACCCCCTAGACAAAAATTTTCAGTCTCTCAGTCTTTCAAAGTCTTTCAGCGTCTCTGACAGTCTTTCACAGTCTCTCAGTTATTACCTAGATGTTTTTATGGATCTCTCACAGTCTCTGTATGAGAGACTCGAACGATAAAATTGTTAATTCAAAGATTCGAGTCTCTCGTTTAGAGATTCTAGTCTCTGGTTCAGAGACTAGATACGAAATGAGGATCTCTCTATGAGCAACTCGAGTATCTCGTTCAGAGACTGAATACGAAATGAGGATCTCTCTATGAGCAACTCGAGTCTCTCGTTCAGAGACTGGATACGAAATGAGGATCTCTCTATGAGCAACTCGAGTATCTCGTTCAGAGACGATAAACAGTTTTTTTGACAGTCTTTCGACACTCTCTGTCAGCGACACTAGAGAGACTCAGTGAGAGATGGAGACTCGAGTCTCGCTTTCAGGGATTCTGAGAGACTGAATATTTTTATCTCGGGCCATTATTACTCTTTGACTAGAAATAAGTAAAAGTCTAAGAAGTCTTATTTTTATTTTGATATGGATTCTCATCAAGAACAGGTCGAAAAAGTGTTCCAATTTGTTGTATTGGTATGGAGCATTATAAATAAAGACATTTTTATCAATACCATTAGGATATTTTATGTAATTTGGGTTTTATAGGAAAATGTAATGCACATTAAAATTGACAAGTACAATTATAAAACGAACCACAACAACAAACGTCACTATAATACATAAACCAAAGACATAAAAAACATAAACAAATGATACTAACAACAGTAGAAATAGTTGAGCTTTAAGAAACTGTACCAGACCAGAATTAACTTGTCCAGATAAACCAGGTTAAGTCAAAATCGAATGTAAATGTTAAAAATTGAAATTTATTTTGTCAAGTGCAATTCTGTTCCTCTACAACTGTGATACAAATAAAGAACTAAACACAAAATTGCCCATTTGAGTCAACGACTATATAGACCAATATTTTTTGTAGGTATATTTCATAATTACATGTCGTTTTCAAAGTTCTTTATGCTTGGGGTTCCCCTACCTTGTCGTAGACTAATTACCACAATTCAAAACTTCTATAGCCTAATTTTGTCTAATACAAAACGTATACATGTTAAAGTAGGTGGGTAATGTAGGGCTGTATCATTGCGATCATAATAGGATTATAAAAGGGTTTTACTGGGTGCAAGGGGGTGAACCAATAATTAATTACAAACACATTTAAAGGGGTCGTTTCTGAACTGCGTGACGCATTGCGTGACATAAACTCTTTGTTGTATCCTTAATTAAAAACATCAGAACTAAAACGTGGTAAAACACAAAAAAAATCATGTATGCAGGTCTTGCCTGTAAAAAGCATGAATAACGAAATTACTTTACACATAGTAAAATGCAGCAACGACATTAAAAGTTTGTTACTAAAGAAAATTGCTAATTTCTAAAACACTATAGCACTATAGCTAATAAAAAATGTAATTTTAGAGCTTCTTTAATAATGAGCTCCTATTAACCGATCATGGTAGTAAAATTAATAATCAGCGAATATTAAAATGAATAAAATTAAAATAACAAGAGCAAAAATAATCAAAATTGAAATGATTATGTATTTTGTACAACTGTTATTTCAAGAATTACAACTCACTTTTAAAATCGTATTCAATTAGAAACTTTGACTTTTTTAATTTGTATACGCCAATATTATATATTTCTCAATTTGGACTTTTCTGTAAAAGAGATATACGTAAGATAAAGGTAACAATTTAGCTGAAGATCAAATAGCTATATTACTTACGATTAATTAGATTACATATTAATTAATAAGTTTAGTTAATGTATGTGTAATTTTATTTATGGGTTCTATATTAAAAAAAAGAAATACGTGTTCAAGGATTTTTTTTTAATAGGTATTTTGGGAAATAAAACTGATCGAAAATTTAAGAATTTGGTGATTTTTGCTTGAAGAAAAAATTTGAGCTTTTTTTCATTTTAAAGCTAAAAAATGAAATAAATTCTTATTGTTATAAATAAAAATGTTTAAATTAATTTTAGACAATTTCCCCCACTTCGTAGCCAATTTTTAATATAGCCATCGTATTCTACGTCTGACTCATGGTTTTGCCTTAAATAGAATGATACATCAAACTGTGAACTCTCTTTTCCCCCTTTAGGGCTTGAATTTTAATTTTTTTTTATAATTATTGTCTTGTAGCTGCCACCTTTTCAATAAAATAATGAATATTTTGGTTTTATAAGCGATGTTCAGTGTACAGGAGGTATTCCACCGAAGGCGGTTACTCCCATAACTCTGTTTCCGGCTTTGAACAACGTACACATTTTGCTCATAGCAAAGAATACACAGTAATACGTACTAAAACGAACCGTCCAAACGATAGGTTTTTAACTATTATGGTTTAGATGCGATTTGGTCTCATTCAAACAGGGCGTTTCATTTAAAATAGCGAAGTTAGATAACATCCATAAGAAAGTAAACACCCTGTATGACAAAAATATTCTATGTATGCCCATATGATTCCAGATCGCTTTTATAGAAACATTTTTTTTGTTCAATGTATAATAACAGAGTTATGGAAACAGCCCATATATGATCAAACATCAACGAACCTAACCTAACCTAACCACCGTACTTTGGCAAAATCGCAGGATTAGAGGCAATTTCATGTAGTTTACGTATCGTCCAAATGCAGTCGAGAATAAGTAATATGGCTCTAAGTCAGCGGACGGGGAACCGGGATAAATTACCCCAAATGGGGTAAAAATGAGATTTTTGGGTGTAAAAATGAAACTTTTGTGAGTAAAAAGTATATATTTTTAATTTGCTATTTTATAAACCTGTTAGTATTTTTTTCAACTTAAATAATTTAGCGACATATGCAGGCCACGCCATCTCACTTCCCACCATTAAGTGTTCAACATCAAACAACACCATTTCTCCAAAATAAAAAATATTTTTTATGGGGGCTATATATAAAATTTAAACTAGTTTTTTCGTCTAATAATACAAGAAAAATATCATATGAATTACAAAATAACAAGAAATTATCATTTATATATTCTGTGGGGGCGAATTTTTTTTCCTCAACTGTATTTTACATATATTACTATTATTACCGTTATGTATTACTAGGTATTACATTGATAAATTGAATAAATAATGTCTAAATTAAATTTTTAGTTATTGTTTTCTTTTCAAAATTATCATGGGGGCTATAATATGAAAGATGCTAAAAAGAGGCGATTTCGTTTTTTTTT